>NC_085140.1:73998787-74076287 GCF_024139115.2 Armigeres subalbatus
CTAGAAGTTACGCATTAGCTTCAGAATGACCGTTCCGGTGCATATCCATCCATGTCTCAACCACATGGAAAAACATGTTTCCGGAACAATTTCAAGAATTTTGATACCCATATTGCTAGGGTTTATTCTAAATGACTTTACAACTACGGGCCCTCCGGGAACCTGTTCTAGAATGACCGTTCTGGTTCATATCCATTCTATGGTCTCAACTACATGGAAAACATGTTTCGGAACAATTCCAAGAATTTTGATACCCATATTGCTAGGGTTTATTCTAAATGAGTTTTGACCACTACGGGCCCTCCGGGAACCTGTTCTAGAATGACCGTTCGGTTCATATCCATTCTATGGTCTCAACTACATGGAAAACATGTTTCCGGAACAATTCCAAGAATTTTGATACCATATTGCTAGGGTTTATTCTAAATGAGTTTTTGACCACTACGGGCCCTCCGGGAACATGCTCCAGATGACCGTTCCGCATATCCATCCTATGGTCTCAACCACATGGAAAACATGTTTCCGGAACAATTTCAAGAATTTGATACCCATATTGCTAGGGTTTATTCTAAATGACTTTTTGGCAACTACGGCCTCCGGGAACCTGTTCTAGAATGACCGTTCTGGTTCATCCATTCTATGGTCTCAACTACATGGAAAACATTTTTTTTAGGAACAATCCCAAGAATTTTGTACACCATATTGCTAGGGTTTATTCTAAATGAGTTTTGATCACTACGGGCCCTCCGGGAACATGCTCCAGAATGACCGTTCCGGTGCATATCCATCCTATGGTCTCAACTACAAGGAAAAACATGTTTCCGGAACAATTCCATGAATTTTGAACCCATATTGCTAGGGTTTATTCTAAATGAGTTTTTGGCCACTACGGCCCTCCGGGAACCTGTTCCAGAATGACCGTTCCGGTTATATCCATCCTATGGTCTCAACTACATGGAAAACATGTTTCCGGAACAATTCCATGAATGTTGATACCCATATTGCCAGAACAATTCAATGGTAAAATTTTATTTGAAGATTGTTCTGCGGGATGTTATACTATTCAATATCCCAATGGACCAACTTGTTTTTCTTCCAGTCGAAATCCCTCTACAATTGATTTAGTTTTAACGGATTCAAGTCAGCTGTGTGGCCAATTGGTAACTCATGCTGACTTTGACTCTGGTCACCTTCCTGTGACATTTGAAATCTCACAAGAAGCCATTTATAATCCAATCAGCTCTACTTTTAATTATCATAGAGCTGATTGGGATTTCTCTCAAAACGTATATCGATAGGAATTTTGATGTTGATATTCCTCTCGATACCAAAAGTGATATTGATAATGCTCTCGTATCTTTGACAAATTTAATTGTCGAAGCCAGAGGCATTACCAATTCCGAAATATGAAGTTAAATTCAACTCCATTATTATTGACCACGATCTTCAGCAACTGATCCGTCTTAAAAATGTGAGAAAAAGGCAAGACCAAAGATCTCGCGATCCCGCGTTGAAAGTTATTTGGCGAGATTTGCAAATGAAATTAAAAACGTTTCGCTATTCTGAGAAATACCAACTTTGAGAATAATGTCTCGAAGTTGGATCCCAGTTCGAAACCCTTTTGAAATTAACAAAATTCTTAAAAAACCTCAAAGCCAATTCCAGTGCTTAAAGAGGAAATAATTTTTATTAACAAATGGCGAAAAGGCTCAAAAACTTGCTCAGCAGTTCGAAAGTCCCCATAATTTTAGTCTAGGTCTCACTAGTCCAATTGAGGATCAGGTTACACGGAGCTTCAAAGACATTCTCAATCAAGAGATTGTTTTGACCCTTCGTTGGGAACCAATTTGAATGAAGTGAGGATCTATTACTAGAAAATTTAAAAATATGAAAGCCCAGGTGATGATGGTATTTTCTACATACTTATCAAAAACTTCCTGAGAGCTCTTTATCATTTTTGGTTAATTTATTTAACAAATGTTTTCAATTGGCATACTTCCCAGATAAATGGAAAAACGCCAAAGTTGTTCCAATTTTGAAGCCGGACAAAAATCCAGCTGAGGCTTCTAGTTATCGCATAATCAGTTTGCTTTCTTCAATAAGCAAACTGTTTGAAAAGATTATTTTAAATAGAATGATGGTTCATATTAATGACAATTCTATTTTTGCTGATGAGCAATTTGGTTTTCGCCATGGGCATTCAACCACTCATCAGTTATTAAGAGTTACGAACTTAATTCGGCTCAACAAATCTGAAGGATATTCGACTGGAGTTGCTCTTCTTGATATAGAGAAAGCATTTGACAGTGTTTGGCATGAAGGTTTGATTGTAAAATTGATGAATTTTAATTTTCCTCTGTACATAATTAAACTGATCCAAAATTATTTATCAGATCGCTCACTGCAGGTAAACTATCAGAATACTAAATCTGATAGATTACCTGTAAGAATAGTGTCCCCAAGGCAGCATACTGGGGCCCATATTGTATAACATTTTTACTTCTGACTTACCTGATTTACCACCAGGTGTCAAAATCTTTGTTTGCAGATGACACGGGCCTTTCAGCCAAAGGGCGAAGCCTTCGTGTCATTGTAGTAGATTACAAAAAGTTTGGATATTTTATCCACTTACTTGCAAAAATGGAAAATATCCCAGAATGCTTCCACAACTCCGCTTATAATTTTCCCACATAAGCCGAGAGCTCCTTATTTGAAACCTTCTAGCAGACATATTGTCACTATGAAAGGGGTTCCAATTAATTGGTCTAGCGAAGCTAAATATTTATTACTTCTGCTAGATCAAAAATTAACTTTTAAAAATCACATTGAAGTCCTTCAAGCCAAATGTAACAAATATATTAAGTGTCTATATCCACTTATAAACAGAAAATCAAAACTTTGTCTTAAGAACAAACTTTTGATTTACAAACAATTTTTAGACCTGCCATGATCTATGCTGTGCCCATCTGGACTAGTTGCTGTAATACCAGAAAGAAGGCTGCACTCCAGAGGATTCAAAATAAAATTTTGAAAATGATTCTGAAGTTGCCTCCGTGGTATAGTACCAATGAACTTCATAGAATTTCTAATATTGAGACATTTGCAACAAATGTCCAACAAAATAATTTCAATTTTAGACAAAATCGTTGCAATCTTCTATTGCAACGATTAACTCCTAACCCTTAGTATAAAATAGGTTAAGTTTAGTTTAAGTAGAAAACATTGTAATTCCTACATGGTTCAATTCAACCAGAGGAAAAAATTCTAACTGCTAGAGGCAATTGAAATGTATTAATAATAACTAAAAGCGTAACATAGCAAATAAGAATGATAGTGTTAAGAAAACACGGAACACCTAGTCTAAGAGATGAATGCATGTATTAGATAATTAGCAAATAAAATTAGTTAAAAAAAAAAAAAAAAA
This sequence comes from Armigeres subalbatus, assembly GCF_024139115.2. NCBI lineage: Eukaryota > Metazoa > Arthropoda > Insecta > Diptera > Culicidae > Armigeres > Armigeres subalbatus. The sequence continues at coordinate 74,002,212 of NC_085140.1, forward strand.
AAAAAAAAAACGCTACGGATTGCCTGTTCCAGTGGTAAAAGTCCACCATACAGGTGACCCCTAATTCTTGGTGTGATGCGGCTTTATGCTTACCGTGCCTATGAATAAATGGTTAGGGGGCCTAAAATGAACCTAACCGCTAACGGAGCCTGTGAAGCACCAGGGCACCCTTCACAGTATTGAGCCCTTATTGCGCCAACCGGAGCTATGGCGTAGTTGACTTTTTGCTTCTCCGGAATAATCGGCTACTCTTATTCAATCTCAACTTGAGGTTAAATAAGGGTGGGATTATGAGCATGTTTTTATTTAGTTTTTCATCTAATTGTCACCTATATGGGTTCGCTATATGCGTTTTTCACAGTGTACTCTGTGTTTCGTCTTTGACGTTCTTGATACGATACCGACTAGGTTTCATAGTTTCTGTTCACATAAATGTTGAAGTTGTGGAGTGTATTATCTTAATTCGCAATGGCTACAGTTAGGATAGCTCAAATCAATCTTCAGCATATAAGAACAGCAACGATTAATCTTTGTAGACTTATGCAAAATGGCAAATCCCAAGTGGCTTTGGTCCAGGAACCCTATTCTCGCAAGGGTAGCTATCGTAACCTAGTGAACCCGGTTTTTGCTGCTTTCAGTAATGAAATGGCAAACAATCAATCAATGCCTCGTGCATGTATACTTGTTAACAACGCTATCGTTGCTACACTTATCTCTGAACTAACAACCAGAGATGTATGTGCTGTCACAATTGATGCAACTGGCAGATCCCCCGTCAAGAAATACGTCTATTGTTCGGTTTATTTACCACATGATGAACCATCCCCTACGGATGCTTTCAAACAAGTGGTCAGTTATTGCACGTCAAAAGGCCTTCCGCTAATTGTCCGCAGTGATGCTAATGCTCATCACATCATCTGGGGTAGCTCGGATATCAATCTGAGAGGCTCCAGCTTGATGGAATACTTAAGTAGTACCGAACTTGGTTTACTTAACATAGGCAATCGCCCTTTATGGTATCTAATAGGACAGAAGTATTAGACATAACTCTCTGCTCCAACAAAACCAGTCACGAGTTGACGAATTGGCATATGTCAGATGAGGAATCGATATCTGACCATCGCTACATCTATTTTGATCAGTTGAATGTTTCTTCGCAGACCTTGCATTTTAGAAATCCCCGTTCAACAAACTGAGATCTTTATACAGAGTTGCTCTCGACAAAATTTCATGGATATCTACCATCCATTGAAACTCCTACCGACTTGGATGATGCCATTGACACTATACAACGTTGCATATCGTGGAAGCTTTTGAAGAAGCTTGCCCCTTGCGTTCTGTGAAAACCTCAAGAGGAACCCCGTGGTGGAATTCCGATTTGGCTAAGCTCAGGAAGCAGTGTAGAAGGAGTTGGAACAGACGCCATTCAGCAGGGACGGATTCTTCCAAGTTGGCTCGCAAAGCTTACAAGAAGGCTCTACGATCTGCTGAACGATTCGGCTGGAAAACCTTTGTGCAAATGTTTCAAATTTGAGTGAAGCCACTCGATTGAACAAAATTCTTGCGAGATCCAAGGATTTCCAAGTTGGCGAAATTCATAAGCCAAATGGCGACTACACTTCTTCTGACGAAGAAGCGTTAGAGCACTTATTTGATACACACTTCCTGGATGTGTAGATATTGCATCTTCGGATGTTCCTGATGTCTTTCATGTAGTTATGGGTCTTGGGCTCAGGCTCGTAGAATCATAACTACTGAATCGATTCAATGGGCTCTTAATGGTTTTGCTCCTTACAAATCTCAGGGAAGATGGGATCTATCCCGTTCTTCTTCTCAGAAGGGTTTTGAGCATATCAAACATGTTTTGAAAAAACTTTTAGTATGCAGTTTTGCTACTGGGTATATTCCCATATCCTGGCGGGATGTCACTGTAAAGTTTATCCCGAAAGGAGGACGATGCTTCGTATGAAGAAGCAAAGAGTTTTAGACCCATCAGTCTGACCTCATTTCTTATGAAATGTTTAGAACGCATTATCGGTCATCACATTCGTGATGACTGTTTGCAAACATTCCTCTTCATGTTAATCAACATGCTTACCAATCTGGAAAGTCCACCGTGACTCTTCTACACAAGGTTGTCTACGACATCGAAAAAGCATTTGCTCAAAAGCAATCATGCTTGGGTGCGTTCTTAGATATTGAGGGTGCTTTTGACAACGTGTCTTTCGATGCAATATTGGAAGCCGCACGTTGTCATGGGCTACCTAATATTATTACCAAATGGATTCACCAGATGCTTAAAAACCGACATCTCTACTCGACATTACGTCAAGCAGCGATTAGGAAATTAAGTGTCTGTGGCTGCCCTCAAGGGGGAGTATTATCTCCACTTTTGTGGAACCTCGTTGCAGATACGCTATTAAGATTACTCAATAATGGCGGTTTTCCTACCTATGGATTTGCCGACGACTATCTAATATTAATAGCCGGTTTGTGTATTACTACTTTATTCGACCTGATGCAAAATGCTCTTCAGGCAGTCGAAAGTTGGTGTCGCCAATATGGCCTTTCGGTTAATCCGAATAAAACATCTATTGTACTTTTCACGGAAAAACGTAACCGTAATGGTATTCGCCCATTACATCTTTTGACTCTGAAATCAATGTAACGGATCAGGTAAAGTATGTGGGACTAATTCTTGATTCCAAGCTCTCCTGGACTCCTAACATTGAGTTCAGAGTCAAAAAACGTGTATAACTTTCGGTCAATGCCGACGAACTTTTGGTAAAACTTGGGGCCTTAAACCTAAATATATCAAATGGATTTACACAACAGTTGTACGACCAATTTTGGCTTATGGATGTCTTGTGTGGTGGCAAAAGGGTGAAGTGAGGACAATTCAGTCTAAATTAGGCCATCTTCAAAGGATGTGCCTAATGGCAATGACTGGTGCGTTCTCTTCGACTCCCACGGCTGCTCTCGAGGTTCTTCTCGACGTTGTCCCACTACACATACATTTCAAACAAGAAGCACTTTCTTGTACTTACCGATTATGGGTTCTCGGTTTCATGGAAGAGAATCCTGTAAACCACAGTTCTACACACACTTCGTTGTTACAACTCATGGTTGATTGGGACAGAACAGTCCTTGCTCCAAGTGATCTCACACTCGCTAGTAGTTTCCCTTATAGGACATTTTCAACACAATTCCCCTCGCGGGATGAGTGGACATCTGGCTATTTGGAGAGAAGTATGTCGAACAGCATTGTTTGTTATACTGACGGCTCCCTCTTCGAAGGTAGAGCGGGTGCAGGTGTCTACTCGCGTGAGCTAAGATTGGAACAGTCCCACTCACTGGGTAGACACTGCACTGTCTTTCAAGCGGAAATATTTGCCATTATGTGTGGAGTGCAATCCGCACTGCAGAAACACATAATGGGCAAAGTAATATACTTCTGTTCAGATATTCAAGCAGCTATCAAAGCCCTCGCTTCGGCCAACTCAAGGTCGAAGTTAGTAATCGCATGTCGAACACAAATTGAGGAACTGAATTCAGTTAATACGTTGCACCTTATATGGGTACCTGGCCATTCTTCCATAGCTGGAAACGAATTGGCTGATGAGTTAGCTCGCACTGGAGCATCACAAGACTTTTATGGTCCTGAGCCAGCTATTATAATATCTAAATGTTGGGTGAAGCGTTTGTTTAGCTCTTTGGCTTCCACTCAGCACAAACGGTATTGGAGTAGTTTGGATTCATGTCGACAAACAAAATTGTAATAGCAAACTATTTAGCTAATCTGTCTAAACAGAATTGCAGTGTCTTAGTCAAGGCCTTGACAGGTCACTGCCGACTCAACTATCACATGGCAAATATTCAACGTGTTGAATCCTTTGTCTGTGATGGTTGTGAATCCGATTATGGAACTTCTTATCATCTGATATGTAACTGCCCAGTTTATGCGCAACTGCGTTTCCAAATATTTGGTAAACACTTACTAAGTGAAATTGACTACAGAAACCTGAACCTTCAAAGTATTCTGTTGTTCATAACCCGTTGTGGTAAGGAGCTATGAGCTTTTGTACGTGTTGTATACGTTGTATGCCCTCTTCAAGGGTACCTTTCCCAAACTTCCCATTTTTCTCCCATCCACATTCCTTTCCATTTTGTTTACTTCCTTTTCCGTCAGGTGCGTGATGAGAAAGGCTGTGAAGGCGATGGTACAAATCTCTCAAATTGAGGTGAACGTGCCCCTGGAGCCGACATTCTGATACCTGATACCTGATGGCATTGAAGTCACCAATTATGAAAAATTTGGATTTGTTGCGAGTTAGAATTTGAAGATCAGCTCTCAACAAATTCCTTTGCTGCCCATTATTGCACTGGAAAAGCAAGTAGGCAGCAATAAAAGAGAATTGTCCAAAATTTATTTCAACAGAAACTCCCAAGGTTTCGAAAATTTTGGTTTCAAACGAAGAATATAATTTATGTTTGATATTGATACATCTATTAATGACAATGGCGATCCCACCACAGACGATCATTTCGGCGAATGAAATAACTTGGATCTCTTTCTATGAAAAGGTTTCAAATATGTTTCCATTATAATGGAAATGTGCACATTAGGAACTTATAGAAAGTTGAATAATTCATCTTCCTTACCCTTTAAAGACCAAGCATTCTAATTTAAAATTTACAAAGAATTATTTGGATCCATTAAAACGAAATCCAATAACATTTTTTTAGAGTGAATTTAATACCAACCTGAACAGCTTCAGTTTTGGTATTTGCTTTGAACATTGCATCAATCATGTGATGCAATTGTTCATTTAGAAAACCAAAGTAGGAAGCAGACATGCTACCTGAGTCGTCAGAGCGAACGTTATTTTCCGTTGATGAATGGGTATGAAAATCATTCATCGTCGGTAAATTTTCAAAGATGAAATTTTGTCTGCCTGCAGCAATCATTGTTATCTAAAATAAAACCTCCAATTGTTGGTGCAATATTCCAATAGTTGCGGTATTTTTTGAATTCATGTTCCTATAGTTGCGATTCCCATTGTTTTCATATTGGACTCGCAACTAAAGGAACACTATCGCAATTATTGGTGCACAGCAGAGAAACTTTTTTTTACCGATTTTGATGCAATTCTCAACCTGTTTTCTTCTATTTCGTTTAATGACAGGTTAACAAATTGATAGGCAATATGGGTTGCTACGTTAAATACGTTGATTGTTTAAAAACAGCACTATCGCAACTATAGGAACTTTTACCCTATACGAATGACAAACAACCCAAACAAGATCGGGCAGGTTCGTCTAGTCCATGATAAATGTTTTCTGCGTTTTTGTGTACATGAATGTGTTTTACCAATCGAAACTCAACTTCAATATATTTAACTCAATTTCGGTGTTTCAGTATTCGGAAGCCAACACTTTTTTTTTCCTTCACATTGAATATGCAAAAGGACAAGTATTAAACCAGATCAAATTTTCATTTCATAAGATTTCCATCAAACTTCCACCCTCGGAATACTAAATTTGCCATCGTCCATAATGCTGTGCAAACGAAGAGGAAACCCTAAAACGAGGGTGGAAAAAATCAGCAATATTCCTCCACCATCATCATTTGCCATCATCATTGCACCATCTCGTTTGTTGGTGCCCAGGGCCCGAATGATGCCGTGCCGCGCTGCAACTCAAGTACCATTTCGGGACGGCACAATATTAACAAGAAGGAAAATTTATGCAAAGAGTCCCCTCCGATTCGATGGATTTTTTTTTGTATTCAGGGCAGGTTTTCTTCCATCTTGAGTGAACACCATGCTTGTACAGCACAAACGGTGGGCTTCTCCGGTGCCTCATAATTTTCATCAAGTGAGGGTGTAACCATGGAAGGCAAAAACAGCTCACGACGACGGGTCAAGGAAATGGATTTTCACCTAATTGGAAAATGATGAGAAGTCATTTTGTCCAAATATTGTCTCCCATTAATAATCTTTCAATTTGGTGCGCTCATTAGCACAAGCATCCAATGTGGATTATCTTTCGATTGGTTTAAATGATGTTACATCCATCATTCAGCCAGATTTTCCGACGGTAGAGAATAGGTCTCACACGCTTTTCCCTTCAGCTGCCGAATTAATATTCAAGACAACAAAACTGTAACAAATCGAGAAACCGGTTCGTCGCAGCATCCCAATTCCCAATTCCGACAAAAACACGGAAGTTGTTGCTTCTACTTGATGGCTCTCCGGTGTTCCATTATTTCAATTACACACTGCATGCCCTACTTCCCCTAGGACCAGTGTTTTCCGATTAATAACGGTCCATCTCGTGAGAATCGTCAGCGAAGCGCGGAAATAGTTTTTGTTCCATGACAGTAGGAGCAGAAAAAAAACTAAAACAGGTTCTCCATCCCAAGGAAAGGTCACCCAAAAAATGCGTCACCTTTCGAGATATGGAAACAAAAACAACACCCCGAAAGGAACCGCATGCAAATGAGGAGGGTTCAACGCAATTCCACGTTGTGAGAAAGGGCTCAACCCTTTGCCTAGCACAAGCACAGTAGATCTTACAGTCGTAATTGTGCAGGAGAGAATCCACTGCCGCGGGTGCGTCACGTTGAAGATTGATGTAGGTAAAGGACTTTCTTCCTGAAAACTTTCGACTTGTGAACTGCTTGCACAACTCGCGATGTAATCAAGAAAACTGTGATGGCTATGATCCAGAAAAAAGAGTTCAAGTTATCATTATGAATGCGAAATAAGAAAAATTCCATAGATGTGGATAAATTTATTGTGTAGACGTCTTACATTGACACTGTTTCTCACTAATTCGTGCAATGTTGCTAATTTAGAATCAAAATTATGATCTACAAAACTATTAATTTGAATGACAGTTTAAGAGAAATTAATTCATTATTCCGGATCTATAAACTCTTTCCCATATCCGCATTAAATGCGTGTGGTTCCGCCCAGTAATTTGTGCAAATAAGTTACTGGCTTTTCTGGATCCATCTTGATAAGTTCAGCTTCAATATCATTCTTACTGGTATTGTTCATTAGCAGTTGGATAACATTCTTAGCCTTGTTTAATGTTGGGGCTATTTTTTCACAAATAGTCAGGCCAGTGTTGCACCCACGTTCGAACTGCACTTGGTGCTTTCTCTTAGTATAGTCTTGCTTTTTAGCCGAACATCTTACTGCACGGCTCAGGGACGACCTTCATTAAATTCTTCGAAAAAATCACGGTTTTTTTACAATTTCCTTGGCATGTTCTTCATAATTTCCTCGACAAATCCTTTGGAATTTCCTCGACAAACTTTTCGCAATTCTTTCGAGGAATTCTTCGGAAAATTAATCGGTAGCCATTGGCGAATTCTTCGGAATTTCTTCGAGAAATTCATCTTTATTTCTTTATCTCTAAATTTCACCACGAAATTCTTCACAAATAACTAGAAAAATTCTTCGCAATTTCGACAAATTAGGCCGATACATATATAAATAAAAACATATATGTCTCCCCCCCCCTCGGCTTGTTTGTCCAAAAATAATATTTGGAGGGGGCAACAAAAAAAAAAGAATGATTTTGAGGATTTTTAAAATATTTTTCAACAAACCCGAAAACACTATTATTGATATTGATTTGAACGCGAGCGGAGGGCAATATTTGTGATGGTATAAATTTTACGACCTTTCTTCTGCCAAACCCCCTTCATAGGAAGTAAAAATTGCCAAAAAGGAAGAATTTTCAATGAAGAAATCAAAATGTTTCACGCAAAAATACAAAGTTCCCATAATTAAATAAATATGAGCAATAAACAATTACAATTACAAATCAATAGAGAGCAATGAAAAATAAGAAAATTTTCATAAAGAAATATAAAAACGCCATGAAACTGAGCATTTTTTCAAAGATGACTCCTTCTTTAAAAGCGTTTAAAGTTCATGGAAAGTTTCATCAGATTGTTTGCCTTTGTATTTTTTATGGAAATTTTCCTATTTTATTTATTGATTATTTTGCAGAAAATTTATTTTTTTAAGAATATTATTTTGACCTTTTTAGTGGAATGTATTCACTTGTCATAAGACGAGTTTGCACAATCTCATTTAATTCCACCATTTAATTATACCTTGACAGAAGTGGTGGAATTGAATGGGATTGTACAAACTCGTCTTATGACAAGAGATAATTTATATTTTTTTTTGGAAAAAAAATATTTTGTGGAAAGCTTAATAATTGTTTATCTAATATTTATAAATTATAATATTTAAGGAAACTTTGTTTTTTTTTCATGGAACATATTAATTTTTTTTATCGAAAATTATTTATTTATAATTGCATTTTTTGCTTTTACAAGTGCAAATTTATTTTTGATGTTTTTATTGTGGACAATTCTTAATTGCTTATGAAACTTTTGCATTATTTGAGGAAATTTAATATTTATTTATTGCTCATACCCTAATTTCTTCATAGGCAATTTTCTGATTTATATGAAAATTATAATTCTTCATGGAAATTTTATTTCGCTGCCAATTTTTTATTATGACTCGACTCGAGTCAAGTACGAGACAGTGGTGGAATTCAATGGGATTGTACAAACTCGTCTTATGACAAGTGAAGTATCTGAAGCTTAAAGGAATGATTGGCAATTCAAGTCGGGACCAAGTAGATGTTCTAAGTTTTTCGAGTTGTCCTGAAGTTCAGATCATTTGATCCACCAGGTCAACTAGGCCTGGTGCCAAACTTATAGAAATCAAGCATGTCTATGTAAATCCCTAGAGCCTTCGTGAAAGCTTTATTAGTCAAATAAGTTCAAAATACACGGAAGGCAGCATAATATGCCAAAGATCAGGCTTACAAGAAGAATTTTCAAAAATTTTACAAGAGAATTTAGAAAATCTGCGTTGGCCTTATTTGAATGATGAAACATTACCATGGGCTCTAAGGATACGTTGGGTTGGTGTCGGTTTGTTATCAGGTGTAGTTGACCTGGTAGACCAATTGAAATCAACTCCTGGACAATTTGGAGGACCTTGAACATCTGCGTTGGACTGATTTGAATGATGAAGCGTTCGCATGAGCTCTTAGGACTTATATGGACACGCTGGGTTGTTGTCGGTTTTATATCAGGCGCAGTTGACCTGGTGGAACAATTTAACTCAACTCCCAGACAATTTGGAGAACCTTGAACATCCGCGTTGTACTTATTTCAATATTGAAGCATTTGCATGGGCTCTTAGGATTGATATGGACACGCTGGGTTTCTGTCGGTTTGGGATCAGGAGTAGTTGACCAGGTAGACCAATTGAACTCAACTCCCGGACAATTTGGAGAACTTAGAACATTTGCGTTGGACTTATTTAACTGGTGATGCATTTGCATGACCTCTAAGGACCTATATGGACACGCTGGGTTGTTATCGGTTTGATACCAGTCGTAATTGACATGGTAGACCAATTGAACTCAACTCCCGGACAATTTGGAGAACCTAGAACATCTGCGTTGTACTTATTTGAATGATGAAGCGTTCGCATGGGCTCTTAGGACTTATATGGACACGCTGGGTTGTTGTCGGTTTGATATCAGGCGCAGTTGACCTGGTAGACCAATTGAACTCAACTCCCGGATAATTTGGAGAACCTAGAACATCTGAGTTGGACATATTTTAATGGTGAAGCATTCGCACGGGCTCTAGGGACTTATATGGACTTGTTGGATCACTATAAGTTCATGCTTCAGGCACATAAAATTTTAATTTATTCAGAGCAACTTCAAATCTCATACAATTGAATCATATTGAATAAAATAAAATAAAAAGGGGGAGGGTTCGGAGGGGAGGCTTTGCATGTGTCTAAAAGTACAACTATTCCCATTGATTTTAGTGAAAATTCCGAGTAAAAACCTCTTAAAACCTCAAAGATATATGGTTTTCAAAATTAAAGTTCGTCCTGGGCATTTACGGGTTAATAAAACATATTTTTGAAATTTTCGTAGCAATTCCTTTTGACTTTCACCAGGAATATAACTTCGGGGTGGCGGTTTAGCAATTCTTTAAGACAGCTCATTAAAAAATATATTTAAGAAGCCTCAAGAGTTCCATTGAAAATCTCTCAACCGTTTTCCAAAAATCAACATGAAATTCCCTCCGCCTCTCCAAAGATTTTGGATTAACCCTTTCAGGACGATTTTTTTTTTCACATTGATTTAACGTACAGATCTGGGTTTTTCCATTCGATCCTGCCAAAACTAGTATAGAAAACACTAAAAAGGTGTTGAAATATTTTTTTTGGAAGTTCCTAGGCCTTCCAAACTGTTCTGGAATACATATCCTCGAATGCAATATCTAAATATGTGATCATAAGACATGAAACTATCAAGTTATGAATTAGCGTAACCTATTTCAGGGTCTACAGAACGGCCTGGAGCTCAGAACATACGGTCTACCCGATCAACCAAGCCCTGAACGATGTATTCGTGCATCGCTACCCTAGCAGCACACAAGTTCGACGTAGGTTATTGCAACTCATATAGGGCCAGATTTGGTCACAATCAAGTTGCTGCAACCAATTTTGTCTGACTTGTGTTGCTCGGGTGAACATCCCAGCAAGTCCAATGAGCCGATAGGATTTCACTGATTACTTTTACAAGCTACTACAGGCTTTTTTGGTTCTCCAAAACGTCCTGGAGTTCAAAACATGCGATCTACCCGATCAACCAAGTCTTGATCGATGTATCCGTGCATTGCTAAACATCACAGCCATTCCATTGAGCCGAGAGAGTTTCACTCATTATTTATTTATTATTTATCATACTAAGGCCGGAGTGGCCTGTGCTGCACATAAAAGTCTTCTCCATTCAGCTCGGTCCATGGCTGCACTTCGCCAACCACGCAGTCTGCGGAGGGTCCGCAAATCGTCCTCAACCTGATCGATCCACCTTGCCCGCTGCGCACCTCGCCTTCTTGTTCCCGTCGGATCATTGTCGAGAACCATTTTCACCGGATTACTGTCCGACATTCTGGCTACGTGCCCGGCCCACCGTAGTCTTCCGATTTTCGCGTTGTGAACGATGGATGGTTCTCCCAGCAGCTCATGTAACTCGTGGTTCATTCGCCTCCTCCACGTACCGTCCGCCGTCTGCACTCCACCATAGATGGTACGCAACACTTTCCTTTCGAAAACTCCCAGTGCGCGTTGGTCCTCCACGAGCATCGTCCAGGTCTCGTGTCCGTAGAGAACTACCGGTCATATAAGCGTTTTGTAGATAGTCAGTTTGGTACGGCGGCGAACTCTATTCGATCGGAGCGTCTTACGGAGTCCAAAGTACGTGCGACTTCGAGTCACTATGCACCTATGAATTTCTCTGCTGGTATCGTTATCGGCGGTCACCAGTGAGCCCAAGTACACTAATTCTTCAACCACCTCGATTTCGTCACCACCGATAGAAACTCGTGGTGGGTGGCTTACATTGACCTCTCTTGAGCCTCTTCCTATCATGTACTTCGTCTTCGACGTGTTGATGACTAGTCCAATCCGTTTAGCTTCGCTTTTCAGTCTGTGTAGGCTTCCTCTATCCTCTCGATGTTACGTGCCATGATATCAATGTCGTCGGCGAAACCAAATAACTAGACGGACTTCGTGAAAATCGTACCACTCGTGTCAATCCCTGCCCTTCGTATTACTCCCTCCAAAGCGATGTTGAATAGTCGCCACGAAAGACCATCACCTTGCCGTAGCCCTCTACGCGTTTCGAAGGGACTCGAGAATGGCCCTGAAACTCGAACTACGCACATCACCCGATCCATGTCATCGTCGCCTTGATCAACCGTATCAGTTTATCCAGAAATCCGTTTTCGTGTATTAGCTGCCATAGCTGGTCCCGATCGATTGTATCATATGCGGCTTTGAAGTCGATAAATAGATGATGTGTGGGCACGTTGTATTCGCGGCATTTCTGCAATACCTGACGTATGGCGAACACCTGGTCTGTGGTAGAGCGTTCACCCATAAATCCCGCCTGGTACTGCCCCACGAACTCTCTTGCAATTGGTGTTAGTCGGCGGCATAAAATTTGGGAGAGCACCTTGTAGGCGGCGTTCAGCAATGTGATTGCGCGGTAGTTGCTACAATCCAGCTTATCGCCCTTTTTGTAGATGGGACACACGACACCTTCCATCCACTCCTGCGGCAGAACCTCATCCTCCCAAACCTTGGTAATCACCCAGTGCAGCGCTCCAGCCAGTGCCACACCACCGTGTTTAAACATCTTTCCTGGTAGTTGGTCAACTCCAGGGGATTTGTTTATTTCCAGCCGGCCGATCTCCACCTGGATTTCCTGGAGATTCGGAGCCGGAAGTCGCATGTCCTGCGCGCGTGCTCCTAGGTTCATTACCATACCGCCACCGTTGTCTGCCACATCGCCATTCAGGTGCTCTTCGTAGTGCTGCCGCCACCTTTGGATCACCTCACGCTCGTTTGTAAGAAGGTTCCCTTTTATGTCCCTACACATATCGGGCTGTGGCACGTGGCACTTACGTGAACGGTTCAACTTCTCATAGAACTTTCGTGCGTTATTAGCGCGGTACAGTTCCTCCGTCACTTCACGGTCTCGATCTTCCTGCTGGCGCTTTTTCCTCCGAAAAATCGAGTTTTGTCTGTTCCGCGCCCGTTTGTAGGCAGGCCCTCGTGCGGTGTTGCTGCAATCTCGCCCATGCTGCCATGAACCAGATTGGGTGAATACCGACGATGAGGACATTGCAAAAGCATTTATTGATCTGATAGATCTGATGATCGTGGACTGAACTCAAGGACGTTTTGGAGTACCTTGAGCATCTAGTATTCCTGAAAATTAATCACAGGCATAACGTTGATGATAGCTCAACTTGTCTGAGTTTTCAAAACTATGAAAGAATAGGATTCAAACATGCGAGATTTATTTGCATACTCTCAGAAGCGAAATCTTCTCAAGGTTTCGGATATCTGGGTCTTGATCCTGCAAAGAAGTCATGCAAAGCCAACATCCTGGTGAACTGTTTTGCTGAAGAAAGTAGTGGTCTCTCTATCTTCTGTGATTTTACAGAGCCAATATAAAACGATGGGCATATATGACCAATTGGTCCGGAAATTATGAGGCAATGGTAATGTTACACGTCGTTGATAAAAGGTTTTAGAGTTTCCGGCAAACATTCGATTCGAAGGGAAATTGCGCACCGCAGGTTGACTGAATGACAATCTTGTTTTTTCACCACAGTTTTTACGTGGGGCCACTGCTGGTACTTTCATATCAGTCCTTAATTATTTTTTCGCATTTATTCTACAGAGACAATTATTGCCGATTAAGTTCCAAATCGCATTTAGCTTATTTTATCTCTTGATGGAACTGTTAAGTGGGTACAGTCAATATGGGACAAAGTTGATTTGATATGTTTTTTTAATTTCTCCCGGACAAAGCTTAATTTTTGTCATGCTAACTAAAAGTACGGCAAAAAGAAATGCAACTTTTTGGGTTCACTCATAAGTTACGAGTTCTCAAATTTGACTAACATGTCATGTCCGGCAGGATACGTACCTCATAAATCCCAAAAACTGCTTAGAAAAATACTTCAGCAAAAATCGATGTTTGGCAGTTGACACATTTCAATTTCAACGACCATTAAAACTAAAAAAAACTGAAACAAGAAACATGTAAAAACGGCTTTATATAATACCTGTCTAGGATTTTACAATTAATTTTTACTTTGTAAATATTTTTATGAAATTGTAAAGCAATGTCCGCTATTACACCTTTGTACATGTACCTCCGGTTAAGAATCGCTGATCTAGAAAGCGCCTCTTGAAAAGAACCTTTAGAGCCACATGAAGGAAGGCTTCCAAGCGTCTTGAAAAGCGGTTTTCGAGCTACTTAAAAGGAGGCTTCTGAGCATCTTGATAGGACGCCTCTGAGCCGCTTGAAAGAATGTTTCTAAGTCTCTTGAAAACATAATTCCGAGACTCTTGAAGAGAGGCTTCCGAGCCTCTTGAAAGGAGGCTTCCGAGCCTCTTGAAAGGAGGCTTCTAGCTCCTACAGAAGGCTTCTGAGCTTTTTAGCCCCTTGAAAGAAAGCTTGCCAGCCTCTTGTAAGACCTTCATTTTAAAGAAGGCTTCCGAGCCACTCGAAAGGAGGCTTCTGAGTATCTTGAAAAACGCTTCTGAGCCTCTTGATGGGAGGGTTTCTAGCTTCTTGTAAGGAGACTTCCAAGCCTCTTAAAAAGATCCTTCCGAGCCTCTTGAATGGCGGCTTCCAAGCCATTTAAAAAGCGGCTTCTGGTGGCTTTCGAGCCACTATAAGGAGATTTCTGAGTACTGCCATCGGGGGTGACAATGGGTCATCGTTTTCACCGCCAGTCTGGAAGTCGGATAACAAAATCGTTTAGAAAGGTCTCTTATAATTTAGTTTTCTTGGTCTCAGATACATTCAATCTATTCTACAAGTATTCTAAGTAGTTGAAACAGGGACCCATTCTCACCCCCAGTTGACCCATTGTCACCCAGTATGACGGTATCCTGAAAGGACGCTTCTGAGCCTCTTAAAGGGGGCATCTGAGCTTCTTCTGTTTACGAACCTATAACCTATAACCTATAACGAACGAATAAGGTTTTCCTTTTGAAAAGAGTCTTCCGAGGCTTTAAAAAAGAGAAAAGAAAAAAAAAACAAGATAAAAAAAGCTCAAAAGAAAGCTTCCGTGCCTTGTTAAAAAACAGCTTCCGGACTTCTTTAAATGAGACTTCCGCGTCACTTGAAAGGAGACTTCCGGGCCTCTTGAAAGTAGGCTTCCGAGCTTTTCGGGAAAAAACCTTTATGTCTCTCAAATGGAGGCTTGTGAATCTGTAGACACTAGATTTAGGTTAAGAAGCATATTATTCAACATTATTTTTCGATCAGGTATGTTGCATAGAAGATTTTTAAAATGTGTTCACTCGACGTTTTGTCCTTTTGAACTTTTGTCTCACCGCCTTTCATCCACTGTTCTGGCTGTGAAGGGTACGATAAAAATAAGCCATGATTTACAAATCGTTAATAGCATATTATGTCAAAACAAAGTTTTGAAATTTAAAAATATATATCTATAAAATTATCAAAACTTTATTAATAAGTAGAGTAAAGTGCCCAATAGTGGACCCTCCAGCTATTTTTGCATTATTAGAGCACAATGTAAACATTTGTAAACATTTGTGTATAGCACCGTGCATTTTAGAAGGAAATACGCAATTTTAGAGTAAAATCATTTTCTTGCAATATTGTTGATTTTTCATGAAAAATTTGGTTTTTTAATTTGTAAAAAAATTACAAGATGGTAAGTTCGATTCTTGGTCCGATGTATGATCTATTAAAGCCTGTCCACGTTAAATTTCGGACACTAAGATAATGTCCAATTTATTTGTAGCCCTATTATCAGTTTGGAAGAGAATGAAAACATGCTGGAACCAACACCTAAAACGGAGAGATTCAGCTGTCATGTAAACTTATGAAAAATCGCATTGGAAGATATGTGTCCGAAATTTAACATGGACAGGCTTTATGTGCTAAAAAGTTTACTAAAATCCAGTAAAATTATTTGAAAAGTTCCTAAACCGGACACGGTCTTCTGAACTCGAAAAGGCCCTTTCAGATGCAAAACAGAAAACATGCTTGAAATGTAACCTTTTTGCCTTTCTCGTACAACAAAGTTGTACCGAAAGGCTATCATTTCACTCCAAAATCGAACTTTTTATAGAAGTCTCGGAGACCCATGATGTTATATACCAATCGACTCATCTCGTCGAACTGAACAAATGTCTGTCTGTCCGTGTGTATGTGTGTGTGTGTGCACGAAAATCGAAAAACATTAGCCAATTTTTCATATAGTAATTCTTAACCGATTTTCCCGCAACAAGTTGCATTCGACTGCGGACAAATCCTTGTTGATCACTATTGAATTTGATAACGATCGACCATTGCGTTTCAAAGTTATTAAGAAAATGGAATCGAACTATATAAGAACCATATAAGGTTGGTGTCTTGGCTAAATGCGAGAAAGGCAGTATCACCACTCGGTGAATTAAGTTGGGTTTTTAAAATCAAATTTTCTTATTTTCTTAAGAGAAGAGAAACTAATAATTTCTACTTTCACCAAGCGCCAATCAAAATTTCCAATTTTTCTGCCCAAACTTACGTTTAGCAGATTTAATTGATATATCTGATGATATCCTACAATAACTGTAGGTACAAATTGACATGACTTCCCTTTTTCTTTCACAAACAAAATATTAGAAGTCAGTCAAAAAGCCGCTCAATGCGGTTATGCAATAAAATTAATAAATTAAATCACACTTGATTGGAAATTCCATACACTTCAAAGTTTTCGGAAATCAAAGTCATGTGCTTAATTGTGTAAGTACACGATAGCTGGGAGGAAAAATGTTCGCACTACACATCTATTTTTTGTTGAAGCGCTTTCCGTGAGCACCTTATCTGTTTCAAGAATGGTCGAAAGGAGGAGAAAATCTATCAATAAGGCGGTTTTATATTCATTTCTCATAATCAAGCAGCTCTCCCAGGGAAGTCGATTTTCAATGGACATTGTTTCTAGACTCAGCATTTAATAACAGAATCGCGAATATGGTGAGTTTATTCCAGTGAAAAACCAATTGTTCCATTTACTTTTAATTCAGACATGTTTGAATTTGTCGTCGATAAAACTGTTAATCTAGAATTCCAGAAAAATGTTTACCTACTGTGAAACGTTGTCATATTTTTTACAATTCCGATCGATACAAGTCTCATTTCATCGCTCCCTACGACCTTTGCCGCCGCGCGCAGAAAAAAATCCGGCATCATCAAACGCGATACACAACAGCCACATCCCACCACCCACTTTCCATTATGAGCGGGGAAAATCCAAAAAAAAGAAACTCCTGGTCTCCATCTTATGGCATTTTCTTTTCCATTGCTTCCGTTCCGATCGACGCGGAGCAGTTTTTTTCCTTTGCACATCGACACGCGATGGTGCGTCGGTTTTCCATCTTGTTAGTACAAAACAGTTATGGCCGCTGCTGCCACTAACACCACCGGCGATGCCATCACCCTCACCACCTCCACCTCGTTACACTCTGAACTGGAAGGCAAATCGGTGGGTAGGTATGTAAGGTGTGCACCCCGTGGAGATTTTTTTTTCGTTCACGGCAATTACCATCAAACGGACGGCTGGATGGTTGGCTGGGCCACAAGTACGGCCCACTCCCACCCCACACGATGTGGTGTGTGCGAACCATGTGCTACGGCGGTGACGACGATCGGCACCCCTCAAGAGTGTGTTTTCCGTCACCACGCGGATGCCTCGACGCCACCCCTGCCGTCAATCGGCAAGTCGGTACCTTAAATCTTTTTTTCGCGTAACATGGTACCGTAAAATGAGGTATATTTGAAAAATAATTAAATTCGATGGATATTGGAAATGCTTTAAACGTTACCACTATTGGTCGAACATGCTTTCAGTTTCTCGCAAAGGGCAAGGGCGAAATAACTGAAAACAAATCAGTATATTTATTAGAAGAGTATTGGCAAATTGTGTATAAAATTGAACATCTTTCGCCTGAAAATTTGGATTTCTAATAGACTAAAACGATAGAAATAATTTCTTGGATATATGGCAGAGCTTGAAATACTGTCAAAATATTCCAATTTACGGTACCTACTTACTCACAAAATTTACTTCAATGTGTGCATTACTGTTCGCGGAGGGTACTTCTTGGGAGGGGGTGAAACAAGCGGCCATTTAGGAACGAAGTCGTTGGTCGTCCGTCCGTCACCGTTGTAGGCAAACTGTGGTCTACGTGATGTATTGTGTTACGCTTGGAGAGGAGATTGATGCTGAAATGCGGATGAGAATGGAACAAACAAAATAAAAAAAAACGAAACGTTAATGATGATGATGGGCGATGATGATTATGGCGATATAAACCAATTTGGGGTGGTGATTTGGTAGGGGGTGCCTATTGTGGGGTGAACTCTAGGTGGTGTGGTGATGAAGAAACAAAAAAAAAATCTAAAACCGAGGGTAAGGAAAATAAATATGGCTGTTTTGCAAAGGAAAAAGATTATCAGCATTTTAGGAAGTTTTGTAATAGGTATAATTCCTAACATTTTTATCGCTATTGAATAACGGTTAGATTTTGAAGCCAGGGATTTTTTACTAAATGAAAAAAAAAATGAATTTATAAAATACGTCGATTTTTCCTCCTTTGATATTGAATTATAGAAGCAAATTATGCAATAATAAATTATATTTTTATAGATTTCTGTATTCAAAAAACCAAACACTCAATCACCGTTTTCGAACTTTACTATTCCTACGAAATCTAACAAACCATTAATTCATTCCGGTTTCCTTCATTGTTGTTTCAACTTGTTTGATTGTCATTGATGACCATGGAAGTCATGTTATCTAGTGAACTTCCCAAATATATATGACGTATTTGATCAAATGTTGAGATAAATCATTTTCAGGGAATCAGTAATTGAGCAGAGCATAGCAATATACTCTTTGTCATCAACCGAGCCAAACGCACTTCGCAACAAGCCCTAATCAGAGCACGAATACGATATGACAATAATCTTTTGCCTTCTATGCTCTGATATTTCCAGGAATACGAAGTTATTTTTCTATTCGAGATTATATTTTCAAATGTTGTCACAAAAGCAGAAACTACGTTACCATAGAACTTTTCTAACAAATAGTGCAACATGGTGATGGTGCCTTTCTCGTGCAAATAAAAAATTGTATTTTGTCCATAACTACCGAGCCCATAGTACGGTTTGGTCAATTTTCAATAGGAAACAATGGGACAGAATTCTGAGTCGAATGCAATTTGTTGCAAGCAAATCGGTTAAGGATAAATGAAAAGACACTTTTGCACCTTTTTTTGGGTGGGTGCGCACAGACATACAGACACACATACATACATCACCTCAATTCGTCGAACTAAGTCGATCGGTCTCTCTATGGGTCTCCGGGCCTTCTTTAAAAAGTTTATTTTTGAAGCCATCATATATTTAGTATTTTTAGTATCCGAGAAAGGCAAACATGCGCATCAGAAATGTTCTTTTTTATTGCTCGCAAAGTTTTTTGTATCCTTGTCATAATTATCCACTACAAAAGCCAAGTTTTGTCGTAGGTTCACCTTTGTTGCTTTGGTGTTGTGCATGTCCATTGATTTTAATGAGGATTGTTCTCTTTCTCGGGAGCGAAAAAAATATTGGCAATGCTATGTTTGTCATGTCATGTTAGTCATAGTTGATGCTGGGTCATTAGGCCGATGGCTATTAGTCCAAAGGCTATTAGGCCGAATGATCGTTAGGCTGAAGTAAAAAGTGAGATACGAGAAGTGAGTAGCAATAAGGGAAAAGGAAGAAGCAAGTAGGAAAAAAGAGGAAGAACGAAGGTATAAGGAAAAAGGATAAAGGAAGCTGGAAGAAAGAAGAAAGAAGAACAAAGAAGAAAGAAGCAAGAAGGAAGAAGAAAAAATAAAGTAAAAACAATGAAGCACGAAGAAAGAAGAAGGGAGAAGGAAGAAAAAAAAAGAAGAAGAATGAAGGAAGAAGACATAAGGAGGAATAGATAAGGAAGGAGTAAGAAGGTAGAAGAAAAAGGAGGAAGAAAGAAGAAAAAAGACAGAAGAGGTAAAAAAAAAGAAAGAAGTAATAATAAGCAAGAAGGTAGAAGGGAGAAGGAAAAAAGAGAATAAGGGAAGAAGAAATATAGGGAGAAGTAAGAATGAAGAAGGAAGAAGGGAAAAGGTTTAAGGTACGAGAAAAAAAGAAAAAGGAGAAAGGAAGAAGAAAAACCCTGATTAATGGTGATGATGCCTTTCTCGTGTAAATGAAAAAATGTATATTGTCCATAACTTCCAAGCCCGATCTGGTCAATTTTCAATAGGAAACAATGAGACAGGATTTTGCGTCGAATGCAACTTAAGCTTAAGCTTAACTTAATCAAATTAAGGATAAGTGCCAAAAAAAATGAGTGACGCTTTTTTAGGCGATTTTGCTGTAAAAAAATATTTTGGCCATAGCTTCCGAGCCCACAGTTTGATCTGACCAGTTTTCAAAAGGAACCAATAGGGAAGGGTTCTGCGTTGGATGCAACTTGTTGCGAGCAAATCGGTTAAGGATAAGTTACAAAAAAAAGAAGGGCCACATTTTCAGGAGATTTTACTGTAAAAAAAATATTTTGGCTATAACTTCCAAGCTCATAGTGCAATCTGGCCAATTTTCAATAGAAAACAATGGAGCATTGTTTCATTGTTTCCATCAGATTTTAAATTATTATTCTTAACAAAGTGTTCAAATCATTTCTGTTTGTCTGTACAATAAGTCATAAGCAAAATTAATTAATTTAGATGTTCTACCATCTCCACTATAAATGTATTCATCCAAAAACTATGTCGATGTAATATGTCATCATCAACTCACTGACATGTTGCCTAGTTAAAAAATAACTTGGAGTTTTTAAAATAATTTTAACACATATTTTCGTGAACAGATTAAGCCGATACAAATATTAAATTATTTTTTTGTCACCCTCCCCCCCTCAACTTTCCAGAACTATTGAGGGGCAAAATAATTTTTTTTGAGGAATTTTCTTTTAGTTTTGGCATATGCATCAGTGTCGCTGTCAGTGTCGCCAAAATGATTTCATCATTATGCAGTCTACAATTGCTTGAGAATTTGCCGTAAACGGAGAACAAAAGGAATTGGCAACAATGCGGAAGAAATTTATCACTCATGCAGTGGTTCGGCGAGAGAACAGCAGCAACGCCGACCAATCACGCAATGAGGAAATCAAAATAAACAAACTCCAGCTGGTTTTGGAAAATAAAAACATTAGCCGTTTCTAAAACAACATTAGAAAATATCGTGAGATGATTTCTGTACAAGGTTTCCACAAAAGCTTTGAAAAGAATTTGGGTGATTACATTGGTGCTGGTGTAAGTAAGACAAATAGGACAAATAAGATAGATAAGATTAAGAAGAAAAATAAAGTAAGTTCCTAAAGGAATTCCTTCGAAAGTTCCTCCAGAAATTCCTTCGGAAGTTCCTCCAGAAATTCCTTCGGAAGTTCCTCCAGGAATTCCTTCGGAAGTTCCTCCAGGAATTCCTTCGGAAGTTCCTCCAGGAATTCCTTCGGAAGTTCCTCCAGGAATTCCTTCGGAAGTTCCTCCAGGAATTCCTCCGGAAGTTCCTCCAGGAATTCCTTCGGAAGTTCCTCCAGGAATTCCTTCGGAAGTTCCTCCAGGAATTCCTTCGGAAGTTCCTCCAGGAATTCCTTCGGAAGTTCCTCCAGGAATTCCTTCGGAAGTTCCTCCAGGAATTCCTTCGGAAGTTCCTCCAGGAATTCCTTCGGAAGTTCCTCCAGGAATTCCTGGAGGAACTTCCGAAGGAATTCCTGGAGGAACTTCCGAAGGAATTCCTGGAGGAACTTCCGAAGGAAATCCTGGAGGAACTTCCGAAGGAATTCCTGGAGGAACTTCCGAAGGAAATTCTGGAGGAACTTCCGAAGGAACTCCTGGAGCAACTTCCGAAGGAATTCCTGGAGAAACTTCCGAAGGAAATCCTGGAGGAACTTCCGAAGGAAATCCTGGAGGAACTTCCGAAGGAAATTCTAGAGGAACTTCCGAAGGAAATTCTGGAGGAACTTCCGAAGGAACTCCTGGAGCAACTTCCGAAGGAACTCCTGGAGGAACTTCCGAAGGAACTCCTGGAGGAACTTCCGAATGAACTCCTGGAGGAACTTCCGAAGGAACTTCCGGAAGAATTTTTGGAGGAACTTTCGAAGGAATTCCTGGAGGAACTTCCCAAGGAATTCCTGGAGGAACTTCCAAAGGAGCTCCTGGAGGAACCTCCGAAGGAGTTCCTGGAGGAACTTTCGAAGGAATTCCTGGAGGAACTTCCTTAGGAATTCTTGGAGAAACTTCCGAAGGAATTCCTGGAGAAACTTCCAAAGAAATTCCTGGAAGAACTTGTGATGGAATTCCTGGAGAAGCTTCCGAAGGAATTCCTGGAGGAACTTCTGAAAGAAATTCCTGGAAGAACTTGTGATGGAATTCCTGGAGAAACAACCGAAGGAATTCCTGGAGGAACTTCCGAAAGAATTTCTGGAGGAACTTTCGAAGGAATTCCTGGAGGAACTTCCCAAGGAATTCCTGGAGGAACTTCCGAAGGAGTTTCTGGAGGAACTTCCGAAGGAATTCCTGGAGGAACTTTCGAAGGAACTTCCGTAGGAATTCTTGGAGAAACTTCCCAAGGAATTGAAGAACTTTTGATGGAATTCCTGGAGAAACATTTGAAGGAATTCCTGGAGGAACTTCCGAAAGAATTTCTGGAGGAACTTTCGAAGGAATTCCTGGAGGAGCTTCCGAAGGAATTCCTGGAAGAACTTCTGAAGGAATTCCTGGAGGAACTTCCGAAGGAATTCCTGGAAGAACATTCCGAAGGAATTCCTGGAGGAACTTCCTTAGGAATTCCTGGAAGAACTTCCTTAGGAATTCCAGGAGGAACTTTCGAAGGAATTCCTGGAGGAACTTCCGAAGAAGTTTGTCTAATTTGTCTTATTTGTCTTATTTGCTTTATTTTTCTTATTTGTCTTATTTGTCTTATTTGTTTAATTTGGCTTATTTATTTGATTTGTCTTATTTGTCTTATTTATTTTCAATTGTTTATCTCATCTCATTCCTATATTGGATTCCAATTTATATATTTGGTATCCTCGTGTTCACAAATAGGAATACGCTTTTTTCTAGTGTCACGCTAGATACAAAGTTGACGGACTTTCTATCGCTCTCATCGCTCCTTTCCTGCCATGCTGTTGGCTGCTCCCCCGAAATGGTAACTTTTGTTTTGAATTTGAAAAACTTGGTTGAAGTAAAAAGAGCTTCCTGCAAAATTTATTGCGTGACATATACGTTTTATTACATAAAAATGATCATTGGAAAAATTCAAAACTTTTGTCAGTTGGGTTTGGCAAAATTCGGTTTCTTTGTGCCTCAAATCATCGGAGAGAGGTACTGAGAATCGAAAATTTCAGTTCTGCAATAATTCAGTATTTAGAGCTTAATTCAAATTTGGGAAATATTATGTCCATGAAATTTTGTAGGAACATTCCTTGATAAATTTCAAAGAGATTGTCAGTTGGGATAAGCGAAATTCGTTCCCAGTTCCGAGTTATAAACATTTTAGTATAAAAATAGCGCTCTACCGCGGAGAGCTTCCCTCAGACCTTAAGGGGACTCTTGCTTACATATTCCATCTAAGCTCTCTGCAATATGTGGCCTACCCATTTCCATCTATGTTCTCGAACATCTCGAAGGGTCGTCCGAATTGTAAACATCATCTGCGTTATCTTTGCCTATACTCAACACGTTTCAAGTTTCGAGTGGTGGTTGGGTTTCCAAATATTTCGATAACTCGCAAAGTTATCCCCAGCCTTTCTGATTCGTGGTTCCATGTCGATCCCAATTTCGCCATCAGATGATATCAGACTGTCAAGATATTGAAATCCTCCGATCGTCCGGCTACTGCAAAGTTTCAGGGGAAGCTCCCGTTGACACTCAACCACCTGGTTCTGCTGACGTTAATGGTGAGACGCCGCAAAAAAGCAAACGGCCAGCTCTTTGAGCCCACTCCGCATAAATAAGCGTCGCAGTACTAATACACCCAATATTTTTTTTACACGATTGGTATTTTTTAATTTCCCGGTTAATCTGATTTTTCGCAACTTTTTAAATACCACCTGAATTTTCTTTGATTTTTTGTGATTTTTTTCATGGGGTTAACTCATAGTTTCATCAACGATAAAGGTCGTAATCAACTAAAACCCACCCGTGTAAAAAAAGAACCGGGTGTATAGCGTTTTGTGATCATTAGCCAAATTCAATTCAAATTTTATGCGACGCTGTTCGAAGTTCTCGAACCAACATTTCAGCTGTCCAAGTCAAAGAGTAGTTGAAGCAATAACCTCCGGTTGCTGCAGCCATCCTTTCTCCATCGGTCAGGAAGTCCACCCATTCCCGCCTGTCCTGTCTGTAACAGCGCCCGACCCCCACTTACAGAGAAACATACCGCTCCTCAATCTTTCGCCGATTTAAATCTGTAATCCATTCTATTCGCACAGTGAGCAGCTCACCCAAGTTTTTCTCGCCGATTTCGATAAAAGTATTATTTAATGCTCACTTATTTTCTACGCTGCCACCTTCCAGATAACCACTACCCGAGTTCTAAGATCTTCAACGAACGATTTCTTCACAGCTGGACCTTCTGGTTGGTCTATGTTGATTCATCGCCCGAGCCTCTCCTGACGCCGCTGAATCCGAGCAATGCGTTGTCGCCAATTAGAAGATGATAATCAAACGCGTCAACAGCGTCTGTTCTCCATGTTAGGAGCGGCTGATCATCGTTCGAGTGCCAGCGAGGGACTCTAAGTGAAACTGTGCACCATGATCCACCGGGAATAAGGAGGAATGGTCCTCCGGAAATTTACGGGGCTTGGTGTCAGCCTTTAAAAAAAGAACATACGCAACGAACAATTGACAAGAGACTACGGACAGGAACCATCGGCGAACCACCGTGACGAAAAGGGACTAGCGATTGGAAACTCGGTTCGTGGAACTGCAAATCTCTCAACTTCATCGGGAGCACACGCAAACTCGCCGATATACTCAAGCACCATGGATTCGGCATCGTAGCGCTGCAGGAGGTTTGTTGGAAGAGATCAATCAACGTCCATAGCCCACACTCCGGAAGCACTGATGATGATGAGGACGCATTCTACGCGCATCTGTAACGTGAGTACGACAGCTGCCCAAGCCACGACGTCAAAATCATCATAGGAGATTTGAACGCTCAGGTTGGCCAAGAGGAGTGTAGACCGACTATTGGAAAGTTCAGCGCTCACCTGCTGACGAACGAAAGCGGCCTACGACTAATTGATTTCGCCGCCTCCAAGAATATGGCCATTCGCAACACCTACTACCAACACAGCCTTCCGTATCGGTACACCTGGAGATCACCACTGCAGACAGAATCACAAATCGACCACGTTCTGATTGATGGACGGTACTTCTCCGACATTAACGACGTCAGGACATATCGTGGCGCTAACATCGACTCTGACCACTATCTGGTGATGGTTAAACTGCGCCCAAAACTATTCGTCATCAACAATATTCGTTACCGACGACCGCCGCGGTACGACCTAGAGCGACTGAAGCAACCAGATGTCGCCACTGCATACGCGCAGCATCTCGAGGCAGCGTTACCGGAAGAGGGTGAGCTCGATGGGGCCCCTCTTGAGGACTGCTGGGATACAGTCAAAGCAGCCATTAACGACGCAGCGGAGAACAACGTCGGGTATATGGGACGAAGTCGACGGAACGATTGGTTCGACGAAGAGTGCAGACAGATTCTGGAGGAGAAGGACGCAGCGCGGTCGGTCGCGCAGCAGCAAGGTACCTGGCAGAACGTGGAACGTTATAGACGGAAGCGGAGACAGCAGACTCGCCTTTTTCAGGAGAAGAAACGCCGCCTAGAAGAAGCGGGGTGCGAGGAGATGGAACAGCTGTGCCGATCTCAAGAAACACGCAAGTTCTACCAGAAGCTCAACGCATCCCGCAAAGGCTTCGTGCCACGAGCCGAAATGTGCCGGGATAAGGATGGGAGCATCTTGACGGACGAACGTGTGGTGATCGAAAGGTGGAAGCAGCACTACGAGGAACATTTGAATGGCGCTGAGAGTACAGGCAGTGAAAGTCAAGGCAGCGGAGGAGATGACTACGTCAGTTCAGCGGACGATGGAAGCCAACCAGCCCCCACCTTGAGGAAAATTAAGGATGCCATCCAACAGCTTAAGACCAATAAAGTACCTGGTAAGGACGGTATCGGAGCTGAGCTCATCAAGATGGGCCCGTAAAAGCTGGCCACTTGCCTGCACAAACTGATAGTCAGAATCTGGGAAACCGAACAGCTACTGGAGGAGTGGAAGGAAGGGGTTGAATGCCCCATCTACAAGATAGGCGACAAACTGGAGTGTGAGAACTTTCTAGCGATCACCATCCTTAATGCCGCCTACAAAGTAATATCCCAGGTCATCTTCCGACGTCTGTCACCATTAGTGAATGAGTTCGTGAGAAGTTATCAAGCTGGCTCCGTTGACAACGGACCTGATCTTTACTGTACGGCAAATCCTTCAAAAATGCCGTGAATACCAGGTCCAAATGCCCCATCTGTTCATTGATTCCAAGGTGGCATACGACGAGAACAGCTTCCCTGAGAAGATTACCAGACTGATCAAAGCAACGGTGGATGGTGTGCAAAACAGTGTGAATCGCGCCGGGGACTAAGACAAGGTGATGGACTTTCGTGCCTGTTGTTCAACATTGCGCTAGAAGGTGTCATGCGGAGAGCCGGGGTACAATTTTCAACAGATCCAGTCAATTCATTTGTTTCGCGGATGATATGAACATTGTCGATCGAACATTTGCAAAGGTGGCAGACCTGTATACCCGCCTAAAACGCGAAGCAATTAAAGTTGGACTAGTGATGAATGCGTCAAAGACAAAGTACATGCTTATGGGCGGAACCGATCGCGACAGGGCCCGCCTGGGAAACAGTGTTACGATAAACGGGGATACCTTCGAGGTGGTCGAGGAATTCGTCTACCTTGGATCCTTGCTAACGGCTGATAACAATGTTAGTCGTGAAATACGAAGCCGCACCATCTATGGAAGTCGGGCCTACTACGGGCTCCAGAAGAAACTGCGTTAAAAAAGATTCGCCATCGCGCCAAATGTTTCATGTACAAGACGCTGATAAGAGCGCTAGTCCTCTACGGACATGGAACATGGACAATGCTTAGGACCATCTTTGGTCCCGTGCAAGAAGATGGTGTGTGGCGGCGAAGAATGAACCACGAGCTCGCCCAGCTCTACGGCGAACCCAGTATCCAGAAGGTAAGGCCGGAAGGGTACGATGGGCAGGGCATGTTGCAAGAATGTCGGACAGCAACCCTGCAAAGATGGTGTTTGCTTCCGATCCGGCAGGCTCCAGACGGCGTGGAGCGCAACGACCGAGGTGGACAGACCAGGTGCAAAACAACTTGACGAGCGTTGGGCGTATTCGAGGATGGAGAGATGCGGCCTTGAACCATGTATTGTGGCGTCAAATTGTTGATTCAGTGTTATCTGTTTAGATGTAGACTAAATAAAAGAATGAGTGAGTACAAGAGTGAGACAAGGGTGCATGTATTATACCTCTGTTGCTATTTCCCATCGTAGTCGACGAAATTATGGACCTTTCTAGCAGTCCACCTCCATAGAGCAATCGAACGACCTCTACCCAGATGATGATACTGCTCTACCAACACCACAGCAGTCTACCAAGTAGAGTAAACTGAATGACCTGGTCGTATGCTCCCACTCATCAACGTCATCAAGACCCAATCATTGGATGTGAACAACTCCAACTCCATGGTAGCCGGGGAAACAGTGGAGTCCTTTAAAAATGTTGGTGTAATGGATTCAACAATTAAGAGTCCATCAGAAGAAACTTTTCCATAAAGAAAAACCAAAATTTCTACAGAAATAAGTTCCTGTATTTTTTTAATTATACATATAAAGTTTGTGCTAAGTTCACTACTGGATAAATATGTTACAAATATTCATATTCTTTGCTTTCTCCGAACATTCTTTGCTATCATTTTCCATTAAAATTCCAAATTTGCCATGTAATTATTCGCATTTTGGACTTGTTTCTCGTTTCCTTGTTAAATTTTTTATTCCCCCCCTCGCGTTTTCCAAGAGCTGTCGGACATAAAATAAATTTAATATTTGTATCGGCCTTATTTGAACTCTAGTAATGGCATATCGTCGCTTGTTGTAAGACACTAAAGACGGGCTTACTGCTGAGGTCAAAATACGTATTTGTAAAGATAACAGAGTGGTGGAATTTTACGAAATATTGAATACTAACTAGCCTAGCCTAAAAAGTGATATTTTTTCCAATTTTTTTTTTTTAAGTATCAACATTTGAAACCGTCCCATCAAAAAAATATTTTGGTCCAATTCAAAATCGTTATTGAATTTAATTCTTACTTTTACAACGCCATTTTTTGAACAATTTACTTAATGTATTTGTATGATGAAAATGATGTGTGAAATTGACCTAGTTTTTAACACACGCTGAAACACATTACTCATCCGTATACGTAAAGCTGCGCAGAAACAATGATGCCGACATTCAGAAATCGATAAAAAATGATTGACAGCTGAATTAATTTACCTGAAGCCTCTCAACCAACCGCAGGCACCAACCATACTCACCATCGTTCAGGTGAGTATCGAAATCTGTCGCAACGTCGAGTGCACACGCCTGCAGCGATGCACCTTAACCGGATCTGGCAGCTCCTGATAGTGTCCATTCCATATGGTCTCTATATATTCGTAAGATTGAAGTTTTTCAGCGTCAAATTGATTTAAAAAAATTGGGTTAAGATATCAGATTACCGCCTTCATAACTAGAACGTCGCATGCGAACATGAATTCCATCAAATGTGATACATTTATGCCACTCATGAGCTGTTTTGTTGAAGTCAGCTGTATCAAATTGATGGACGAACTAAGGAATGCACCTTCCCCATTCACTTCCATGACATGAGATGAAAGAGGAGAATAAACTGACTGACAAAATATGGCCACATGTTCCGGCCGATGATTTTGTGTGTGTTTTATTTTTGGACGAAGCTCGTGCTTTGCATGGGCAGTTGCACCAAAAGACAGACCCGAAGAGGACCTTCGCTACCGCCGCCGCCCGCCACCACCAGGTATTATGATGAGAGGTTCTAATTTGCTGATAATTATACGTTGCGGCGATTCGCCAATTAGACGGATGGATTAGTTTCAATCAAGCATTTTTGGCAAGCGAGCGTGCGAGTGTTGATCGCTTAGGTCGGGTTTGGCATGTCTGCACGGCGGCTTTGCATCTGGGCTTTTTGGGCTCTCGCTTTCATTCGGACATGGTCTATCACTTTTGCTGGTATGAATTTAATTAGTCCCTGATGAAGAGCACCTCATATATCTTTTTCAGTTTTGCAAAAATGCGACGACTGTGAGGCATGCGAATCGTTTTGTTTCTTTGCGAAAATGGATAATTTGTAGCCTTGTCGTACGAATATTTATTGCAAAATAACTATGACTTATTATCAATTAACAAAATTATAGTTTCATTGGCGTTAGCAAAAGGAGACCGTTTATCTTTGTAGACCTTCATGTTGATTTCCCATAAATAAAAAAAAGTTCATAGCCCAGATTGTTTCATCTGACGAAGCGCTTTCTCTTGTTGATCGGGTAAACATTTTTTGAAAGGTAAATTCTAAAATGAAGCACATGAAACTACAATAGCTAATTATGTTGAAGCTTTCACAACATTCACAATTTCTTTCTCATATTCTAAGAGCAAATCAAACAACTTCGATTCAAGGAATGGATATTTTCTTAATTATTCCAACAATCTTTCAAACTCCACTCAGCTGTCGCGCACTTGAGAAGTGCATTAAAGAAATTGAAATCTTCTTTCCGTCTCGAGCATCATTGATTAAATACTGAAAGGATGTAAACTAGCAGCTACTTCGCCGGCAGTACCTTACATTGCCAACCGACCGGAAAAGCGTGGCTCTCATTTCTTAGTCGAAATGAGCAACCTAACTTTCTTACCCAAGTTGGAAAGGGGATAATTTCTTGCTGCTCGATGCACAATTCTTCTTCCAGCCGGTTGAAAACTGCGATGTGTCCCAGAGAAAAACTTGTGCCACGGACGCAGAAGCAGCGACCAAAAGGGTTGAAAAAAATTGGCTCCGAGAAGAAGGGTTCCATCAAGGGAAGGCCCGGGCCCGGGGGTTGAAGAGAAAATCGATTTTTCCGCGTGGTGGTCCCTTCTGTTTCATCTCTCATCATCAGCCGGCCTGGTTTCGGCCAACAACGCGTTGAGTACACTCGTTTTGATTTTTTTCCTCTAGCATTTTAATTGAAGTTGTTAATTAAAATTTTAAAGTGGATATCCCATTGGAAAGTCGGGGGATGTCGTTTGTTATTTAAATTTTCAGAACTTTGTCACGAGAGAGTAAGATGAAAAAAGAGAAAGTGATCACGAAAGAAACTGAACGATGACAGAGTTATAATGAACTTTTTGCTAGTGGTGGTTGATGATGATGACAATGGGTGGAAATGGTTGATGGGGTATCTTGATGCCGTGGAGTTCTTTTTTAATTAAATCATAATCCATGATAAGTCGCGGACAAGTTCGTGAAAGTTTTTCTATTGGATGAAAAGAAAAGATACGAACTGAACCTCCAAGCAATGACGATAAACGCGTTAATTTTATCAGAAGCAAAGGAATAGTACGAATAGTAGCAACTTGATGGACTTGTTGCTGTTAAGTAATTGTCAACTTCTACTGTCCTGGGACGAATCTTATTAATCCACCAATTCACTTTCTAAACTTTTAGCATATTAAGATCTATCACATTTGCATAAGTAGGTAAAAAATCCCACTTCACAAAATTACGTCGTTATACTTTTACAATCGGATTGTACAGCATAATATCATACAACTAATATCAAACAAACGTCTTAAATAGTCTTAAAACTCTTTATGTCCACAAAATAAAATCAAAAATATTGTGGCTTAGCTTAACTTGATTGACTTAACACATCGCAGTTGCTAGTCGTGATTGGCCGAGCAACAATAAATAATGAACAGCTCACAAACTAAATAGTTTTCTCGGGACTAGAAAGCTATTCTCACTGTACATGCTTCGGAGTTTCTTTATTTCAACACCAATAACGATGCCGGCTACGTCCTCACACTCGATTAGGTTAGGGGGAGGAAAATTAGTTCAACACTCATTGCTACCTGGGTGGTGCGGATAGAATTGATTTGGTTGTCAAACTGAAGCCAAAATTTTCTATTGTGCCGGAGCCAAACATTGAAGATTGTGGTTATGTTCGTTTCTGATCTAATATTGAGAAGTATTGTTATTATTTGGGGAAAAATAAAAAAAAATTTTTTTTGAGTTTTGTATTCTTTGTAACAAATATTCCCACATTATATTTCGAGTGGAAAATTAGTAGGAATGCAACTAAAAAGCACTCGTTACGTAATTTCACGAGATTCATCAGCTGATTGGAGCACGAATGTATGTAAACAATCGTAAAGTCATGTAGAGTCTAGCGCATTTGTGCGCCCTCATGCAGCGTGGAAAGAGAAATTCGAAAAGCGGGAAATGTTTGACAGCCAAGTAACTGCAAAATAATTTTGTTTATGGGAGTGATTTCAAAATATCCCTCTACTCGCTTGAGCGCAGAAAAGCGGCTCTATCTGCAGCACCCAGATTGCTACAAGAGACCGAGAAATCCTCTGCATCTCCATGAGAGCACCGGAAAGGAATAGTATGTTAATTAGGGAGGAAATCTATTGGAACACCAAATAGATAATTTATTATTTTCGCGACTACTTCTTCGATGGCTACTGCAAACTACTCCGTTCAAATCTAAGACATATTCTCAACTAAGACACTTATCTAAAAATGTTGCTAAATAAAAGCAAATGCATGTTTCAAATGCTAAAATATGTGCAAAGCAAATAAGGACATTGAATGCATATTAGAAGGAAATGCGCACAATTACTTGATTCATAAACTTTGTTTTATTGTTCGTTCAAACAGCATAATTTCACCGGCAGTTAAAAGTCTTTTTTGGTGAATGTAACAAAACATGCTACGAGCTGGGCGAACAAAAAGATAATAGCCTTATGCAAATCAAAAAACCTCTGTTAGTTATCTAAACGAAGATGCAAAGGGCTTTCATATATAAATTTTCATAATGTACTAAGGCTCCTTATGAAGTGCTCTGAATGGTCAACTCACGGATTTCTATGGTTTAAATTTTATTTCCAGAAAATCCTTTCAATAAGTCAATTATTATCACCGGTCGAGGCAGCATGGATTATGTCAAAAGACTTGATAGAAATTGATAGAAATGGATTGCGAGTGATTTGACTATGCGTCCAATTTGGGAATCTCGAGCTCGTTCAGTAGCCGCTAGGTTGCGAAGGCCGACGGAGGTCCTTCGTAGCTTAGTTGGTTAAAGCACCAGTCTAGCGTACTGTAGGGTCATGGGTTCGAGTCCCATCGATGGGAAAGTGGTTACCTCCAATACATTTTCCAAATCAATATCTTTCACATAACGTCAGTGGCGTAGCCACGGGGGTGGTTTTGGGCATAACCAGCCCCCCCCCCCCCAAGGACAAAATTTTTGGAAGAAATTTTTTTTTTCGAAAGAAAAAATGTTCAGAAAACCCCCCCCCCCAGACCAATTTTCTGGCTACGCCACTGCATAACGTACATATTCACATATGAGTTTTCATAACATTGTAAATTAACGTCCAAGTCGGGTGGTTTAATCCCCGGAAATAGGCAATTAACTTCGATTGAACTGAGACTTGATAATCCCATCCATGCTTGGTCACTGCGAGTTGTGTTGTGGGGCTGATGAAAAGATATTTTAGTTACTAGATAAAGATTGTCGCTGTCGTCGCTGTCCGGAACATCTTTTGCTGGCGAGGATAGGGGAGCTGTCATGTCAAAGAAGGAAAATTCATACGATTTGACAGGTATGTACCACACATGTTTCGGACAGCAGAACAAAGGGAACCGAAGCGACAATCTTTATCTAGTAACTAAAATATCTTTTGGCTGATGTGATGGAGTTTGATAGCAGTGGGCTGAAGAAACAGACAATCCAAAGGACCAATCGACGTCCGACTTTATGTTCGCACTTACCACAGAGAAAAAATGGAATTCGATCACTTCCTCATTGCAGAACGCATGCGCTGACAGCATCACCTTTAAATTGCCGTTGAAAAAAGTAATTACCTGTCATAAGGCGAGCTAGTACTATTCGATTTAATTTTACCACGTTGAAATCTTTACAGAAACGCATTTCGATTTCAACTGCAAGGTCGTTTTCAATATTTTGTACTTGACTTGACGTTTTGTACTTGATAATATATTTGAGTTTTTCAAATTTTCCATATAGCAGAGTTTTATTGAAAGGAAAGTGTTGCGTACCATCTATGGTGGGGTGCAGATGGCGGACGGTACGTGGAGGAGGCGAATGAACCACGAGTTGCATCAGCTGTTGGGAGAACCATCCATCGTTCACACCGTGAAAATCGGAAGACTGCAGTGGGCCGGGCACGTAGCCAGAATGTCGGACAGTAATCCGGTGAAAATGGTTCTCGACAATGATCCGACGGGAACAAGAAGGCGAGGTGCACAGCGGGCAAGGTGGATCGATCAGGTGGAGGACGATTTGCGGACCCTCCGCAGACTGCGTGGTTGGCGAAGTGCAGCCATGGACCGAGCTGAATGGAGAAGACTTCTATGTGCAGCACAGGCCACTCCGGCCTTAGTCTGATAATAAATAAAAAAATAGAGTTTTATTGAAATAACTAATTGTCTATTTTCCTCAATTGATACACCCATATGCTGCTGCAAGTATGACGACTTTTCAAGACATTTCTGATGTTGGACAACATCGGTAAATAAATCGAATCTTTTCAGGACCACCATTTCAGACACGAGAAGGTTGAGCCGAGTTGAATTTTCTTGAAAGTGCAAATTAGTCATTTGGCGACGGCAAAAAGGTTGGCGTCGGTAGTGGAATCACAAGCACGCTTCAGAGAGAGAACCCTCAATCAAATTTATTCGCAGTTGACTGAAGAAAATTCGATGGCGTCAGTATCGACCGTCGGCGGGTGGTTGCTGCAGAATTTATTCACAAAGAAGGCGTCTTCAGCAACTTGACGATAAAGTATCAAAAATTTGTTGACAGCGAAAAGTGATTTGTTTTACGTTGGACAACGTCTTACCCTTAGGTACTGGGTGTCTAATCAGAATTCAAAATTGGCGACCGTCACGAAATCATGTAAGATTTTTAACGTTAATAGAGCCTTTATCTTTCGATGGATTTTGGAGATTTATATATCAATCGACTCGGGAATTCTCCAGCAATTTGTCAATTTTTCTTTCGATTATTAACGATAAACTATAGAAAATTTCAATCCTAGTTTTATCCAGCAAAAATATTACTCCCAACAATCCCGTTCATGCATTCCCAACACGGACATCAGAATGATGTAAGTTACGGGCCGTTTGACGCATCGTTTCATTTTCTCTGGGTATAAAAAGACTCATGGAAGATCCACGGTGAGAAGCTACGGAGACAGGGCATGAAAGCGGACGGATGGCGTCGGTAGCGGTCCCAGCATCGAAGTAGGTGGTTTCTGCATCTGTAGCGGTTCAGCGGCAAACTATCGAGTGGTTATCGTCGGAGTCAGCGGCACTCCAGTGACATTTTCTCGTGTGGTTCTACTTCAAGTAAAAATTGTAAACAATGTTAAAATATTTGAAATTAAATCGTAGTAGGCAAGTGAAGTGTTGGAATGCCTAACAAAATAAATTTGCACAAATTTGAAAATCAATCGCAGTGGGCTTGATGTCACATTCACGTCGAAAAAAATATCATTTAGGCTTTGATCCGATTCGTGAATTAAAATCGAATTAAACTTAAAGTGACAATTCAAAAGGCGCATTTTGGAAAATAATTTTGTTCTTTCCAGAACCTCTATTTTATAGAAGAAAAAATTATACCGGGGCATATTTTCAAAATCACGCGTCAGAGTGAGAGGCTGCAAACAAGTATTCGCATGCAAAAATGTACTCCACCGCGCTGCTACCATAGACGCCATCGAAGAGAAACAGGCAACCGATAGTAAAATATTGTGAGAAAATTTCATTTGAGTGCTGACGAGGACGACCACCCACGCCGTCGGTAAGAATAAAATTTCCTTCAGCATCTTCGTCATTTCCGATGCTCATCGCTTTCCGAAACGAAATGACTCGCGCGCACGGGAAAGCAACTTTCTAGTAATCTTGTAATCATTGTCGTAAGGGTCTGTTCAAATATCACGTAACGCAATGGGGAGTGGGGGTAGTTTTGTTACGAATTCTCGCTTAACTTTTCAAAAGGTCCTAAGTAACATTTTTTTCATGAATTAATTTGAATAGCGCAATCAACAGAACAACATGAAAGCTATTGATAGCAGTATTCAAATTAAATCATGAAAAAATGTTACTTAGGTCCTTTTGAAAAGTTAAGCGAGAATTGTTACGAAAAAATAGAGAGGGTTGGGGTCTCAAAAAATAATGTTACGCGTAACATTCTTTTTTTCAAAATAATTTGATTTTAAAATAAATATTAACACATTTGCCCAAAAGTACACGCGGCGCTCCCCAGAGGAAACGACGCACCGCACTTTTTGCTGCCCGTATACTCGATTCTTATGGAGAGATAACATTGCGGCGTTTCCTAGGGTGCGGTTGTTCCTTTCGAATGGGAAACGCCGCGTAGTATTATGTGCAAATGCGCTTTTGGAAACGGCTCCACCCCACTACCCCGAATGCCAGTACCCCGAATGCCATTACCCCGAAGGCCACTACCCCGAATGGGACAGTACCCCGAAAGCCATCACCCCGAATGGGACACTACCCCGAAATCCATTACCCCGAAAGGCAATTACCCCGAAAACATTTAGAATCTATAGTATTCTATTATTATGTTTAACACCAACGTATATCGATGAATCGCAACAGTTTTTAACCAACCAGTTTAACCAACAGTTTTGATTTTTCTTCTAATTAGCTTTAATTGTCATTCATGTCATTATGGCCTGGAAAAATACTATTCTACGAAATGGAGTAAGAGATCCTTTTTTCCAACAGAACGCGATTTCCCGGTATAAGGTAAACAGAGAAGATGATGCCTTGTGTGAATGAACGAGTTTGCCCGGTATAAGGCAGACAGAGGAGATGATGCCTTCTTTAAATGGACGTGTTCGCCCGGTATAAGGCAGACAGAGGAGATGATGCCTTCTTTAAATGGACGGGTTTGCCCGGTATAAGACAGACAGAGAAGTTAATACCTCATTTTAATGAACGTGCTTATATCTCGATAAGGCACACAGAGGAAATACTGACGTTTTAAAAGTAACGTCTGATCGATAGAAGGCGAAACGAGATGATGCCTTCTTTAAGTTAACGCAACTTCCCGAAGACAAACAAGATCTCCCTTTCTCTCACTCTCATACACAAACCCCCTTACTCACTCACTTCCTCTGTCTCACTAATTATTACTCATTCACCAACTCTCATTCATTCACCCACTCTTACTTACTTAACTACTCTTACTCACTAATCCACTTTTACTCACTCATTTACTCTCAATCATTCGTGGGATCGAAGTAAGCTACGGTGGTGGAAAGACGTGATTTTTCTTCCGTCAGAAAAAAAATCAAAGAATAGAAATACCTAAGGTTTGAGAAAATTTTATAATGTGGAAACTCTGGAAGTTACCTGCCGCCCAGTGTTGAAGCTGAGGAGACTGGCCCAGTGAACGACGTAAGGATTTTTCGCGGCCGGAACTCGAACAGTGAAAAAGGAATTGGATGCGGCAATTATATTGCTCAACGGAAGATGACGACGATATTGACTACCTTCAGAAATGTGCAATGGGAAATGTCTAGGATGCATCAGGAAGGAAGAATATACGGCCGCAGCTAGGTATCACATTATCAAACTTTTTCTTACTAGATGTATTACTGAAGTTGGATTACAACGGTAAGTTTTTCTTATTCACAACTTCATTTTTACTAATTTTGTGGCACAACTCAATGATACTTTCTCGTGCGTGATTTCGAGAGTGTGGATTCGGGCGTCGATTTGTCAATTTTGGTAGCGTACCCTCCGGCATCACAGACAGATAAGTTGAGTTTAGAGTGGGCAAATGTTCAACTGCTATATATTTTGAATAGAGATAGTTAGACGTTCAATTCGCGTTCATACAGGTTCGACTCACTTGCCCTGTCGAAACGTA
The DNA here is from genome assembly GCF_024139115.2 of Armigeres subalbatus. NCBI lineage: Eukaryota > Metazoa > Arthropoda > Insecta > Diptera > Culicidae > Armigeres > Armigeres subalbatus. The sequence continues at coordinate 74,039,270 of NC_085140.1, forward strand.
ACAGCGAGGGCTACGACGAGTCGAGGTTTGAGTCTTCTTCGTTTGCGGGATCACATACCGTGCTGTGCCCTGTTCTATTATGAGAATTCAATAATTACATTGAGGCTAAATACACACCAGCATGACCACAGAAAAGGACAGATACAATTCCCTATCGGAGTTTTCCACCTTAGCGTTAACGTAATTTTGACTAGACCCTCAAATTTTGACCTGAAACTATCACAACAATATCTCAGTGCAAAATTATTCTTATTGCTATCTTGTCCAAACTGAATTTTTACTCAGGGTTCTTCAGGCAACTTACCTTACTTACCATACAGACAACGAATAGGTAGTGCATTATAATGCTACCTGTTACATATTGAAATTCAGCTGTATTTAAAATTTAGAATAATTGTCTATTTTAAAACGCTTGATTATTATGACAGATGTTCTTAGCAAGTGAGTTGAAGAGAACGGTAAAAATGATGGCAGCCATCCAGTCCAACAAAATGTGTTTAAATTTTCGTAGTCAATCGCTAAAAATGATGTTATTTTTCATTTAAATTCATGCGTATAAAACCATAGAAAAATTTCAAGAATATTTATCGGTTATTTTCAAACATATACTCTTTATTATCTATTATTGTATATCGCGTGAACTGAATTAGTCACTGATTGGAATAGGGTAAAGTGACCAGACGCTGCATTTTTCAACTTCGTTTTACAATTTTATTACAATTCATACAGCTTTACAAATACTTTTGGGCCAAAATCTATGCGAAATGCCAGTCAGTGACGCAATCCAGATAGGCGTCCCGCGTTTCGCAGGACGCTGGTCACATTAGAATAGGGGCACAGCTTGGTATATCGTTTTGAAAATGTAGCTGCAAACTGATGTTTACTGCACTGTCGCTGACTGTACTAGATAGCTAAACAGAAGCAAGATTTTTCTTGCGTCGTTCTATGCACATTTGTCCCATACAGTTTTTCTCTTTTGCGGGTCTCGTAGTTAAGAGTGCGCGTCCGTACTTATCCCTACAAGCATGCAGAACGATCACGCGATCATCGGAGTACTTTATTCTGCGTTGTGCCGGTGAGTAAATTAGTTAGCAAGCAAAAATTAGTACGCGTCCGATCGTGTTTCCTTTAGCACGCAGAACGATCGCGTGATCATTAGAATATTTAGCTCTGCAATGTGCGATCGGTAAGTCAGAAGTCAAGTAATTGGTGCGCGTTCGATTGTGTTTTTGTTTAACGTCGATCAAACTACACGCTACACGGCAAACCGTTTACCAAAGCGAACCTTGCCACACGCCCTACCCCATATATCCAACATCCCAGTGATTTCGCGTGGAAGTGCAGATGACTCGTCGGCTTCTATTAAAACGAGTAGCACGTCAACAGTTTCCTACCCATTCCTTAATTGACCTGCATTCGGACACGGCCGGCGTTGGTATTGCTTAATTTTGGGTCACCAGTTCTTACACATTGAAGATGATGTTAGTCCCAAACATCATCTGTTGGTTCTCTGTGTAATTACAGCTGACCTGGCAGTAACGGAGTAGCAACCGTGGGCGGTCAATCATGCTCATGCTCATGCTCATGCTCATTTACTCTCAATCATTCGCTCTCTTCCTCGCTCACTCTTACTCACTCACTCTTACTCGATTACTCTTACTCGCTCGCTCACTAACTCTTACTCGCTCACTCACTCTTACTCACTCACTCACTCTTACTCACCCATTCACCCCCTCGTCGATTCTGAGATTTAGACCACGCTTCATCCAGAATCCTTTGCTTTTACTACAGCGACCAAGGAACAACTTCTACCTTGTTGCCCTAGTAGCCATGCTGACGTGGACCGCAATTGCCTTCAACTCTCTGTATTGTGCATGAAAACGTGCTGCATAATCTCCCCCTGCCATTCAGGAATCTTGAAGAGTGCCATACGAAGTGGAACGGGATCTTACGGAGTAAGAATACTTAGTTCCATACTGCATTGAAACAATTTCAATTCCAATTATTGTTCATTCATATGAATTATGAATAAACTTTTGTTGAGTAACATTTTTTTCATTGAAATGAAGTATAAACTTGAAATAATGACTAATTCGGGGTACTGGCTCATTCGGGGTACTGTCCCATTAGGGGTAATGGCATTCGGGGTAGTGACTCATTCGGGGTTGCGGCGTTCGGGGTAGTGGCCTTCGGGGTAATGGCATTATGGGTAATGGAATTATGGGTAGTGTCGTAGAGTCTTTGGAAACATTACAAAAGCTGCGCGGTGTATCGTATTGACAGCACCCTACAATATACAAAAGGAATATTTTTTTCCGAAATTTTTTGTTTACCATGTAACCTAAAAATAACGCCCAACCCTACGCACAACTTTTCTTGTGCTGTTTTGTTTACATTTTTCGTATGCAGAAGGTGTCAAAATGTAATTTAGTGTTCAACTGGTGCGCCAAATTTGCTTTGTATTGATTAAGATAGCCTCCATGGAAAGTAAGCATTAGTATTAAATATCGACTATTAACTTTCAACATTAATTCACCCACTATTTTTGTGTAAAGTAAATGGACAAGAAAAAATTATACCAACGGCTTTATGGCTTGTTCTGCGCTGCATATCCCGTCAAGTCCAGAAAAGAATTGCAAGTACGATGTGCCGAAAATTGGAGAGAGATAAGGAAGAAAGAGGACTTCATGAATCTTCACTCGGCCAAGGAACAATAATTGACCGATTTTTTGACCGGATCGAAGAACAAGAATCAACGGTTTTTCAAGCAGTTATCGACAACGAAACCAAGAGTGAGCCTCAAACAAACAAAAAAATGATACACGATCAGATGGAGCTGAGCCAATCTTGAACGATACCGAGCAAGCGCCAATCGTTTCATCTCGTGTTAATCTGAAACGGAAGAAGCAGAAACTCTGGGAACCTTCGCCTGCAAAAGCATCAAAGCTCACCAGCTGTCCAGGAAGGCCGCGGAAGGATGATGAAGCAGAAATAATGGATGCAATCATTGATATCGCTCATCTGCACAGGAGAGGCGAAGATTTGAACAGCTCCGAATGGTCAAAACTTTGGATGACCTAGTAGAACGTCTGAAGTAAGTGTTATGAATATGTGCTTCTGAGTCTTTGTGCTACACGTAAAAAAATTTAATGTTGTTTATTATTAATATTTCTAATACTTTTTTGCCAAAGCAGGCGCTTAATGACATGTATAAGAAAAAACTCATACATCGCATTAGTCACATACATTCGGAAACTTATACTTTTCATTAACTTATGTTATTAGCTTTATGATATGGGATTATTCATTAGGTGGCATAATGAAGAGTATAAGTATTTTCGAATGATTTTTTTCCATAACATATAAGGTTGTTTTTGTACGTGTAGCATTACGAATGCCCCGCATACCTTCAAAGTCTTATTAATAAATGCCATTTTTATGAAAATGTTAATGCCTTTTGCATGTTAAGCAACTATTAAACGATCACTAAAGTAAACATTTGATATCTTTTTGCCTTTCTCGTTTTTACTGGAAGTTGCTTATATTAACCACTTTTTCAAACTATTAAATATTGTCATCTGAATTATTCAAATGCTCTAATTTTAGTCCAATAATTGCAGCTCACTGCAGCTGAAAACGTCAGTAAATGTAAAAGCTTCCTTGGTCCACATGAAGTAGCTAGAATCAGTCAAGACGATAAAGTTCGTGTCCCCTTGGCAATAACAGCTGCATCTCATCAGTTGCCAATCTTGATACACATGGAATACAGAGTACGATTACCGGACCAGTGGTGGGTTTTTGCTGAAAAACATAAATTAATCCCATCTGTTTATGCTGGTTAGTGATCCGAAACAATTTTAGTAAACCTACTTTTAAATATTTGTGCTTTGCAGCTCTGAAAATACGAAAAAATGGATTCGGATATCCTAGTTTTGTAACAGCCTCTGATCCCACATACACTCTAACTTTCACCTACTCAGTGGCTGAGTAAAATTGTATTGCCATCTCTTTTCTTCCCACGGAAATTTTACTCAATTTCCGTCAAAAGTAGGATTACTCATAGTTTTGAGTTGTCCTGCTTTTGACGGAAATTGAGTGAAATGTCTGTGGGATGGAAAGAGAAAGCAATACAATTTTACTCAGTCGCTGAGTAGGTGAAAGTTAGCGTGTATATACACCCAAAATACAAATCTGACAATTATTGTATAAAATCTGGGCATATACAATTCTGTAAGACTTTTATACAGATATTGTATTAAAATAATACAAATCTGTAAGATTTCAATACAACAATTGTATTAAAATTTTCTAAAATTGTATATGCCAAATTAGTATACAGTTTCTGTAAGGTTCATATGCAGGACTGTATTAAAATCTGCCATCCGCTGGTTGGGTGTAGCGATTCGCTCAGCTAAACATGCAAAGTCGACCGCTTTTGCTCATGCACTTGATTTTGAAAACCTCATCCTACTTTCGTTTCGACGTTGAAGTCCGCAGATGGAAAGATAAAACCAGTGTTAATAACAACTGTCGATGGCGGACCCGACGAGAAGCCGCGTTTCGTTAAATCCATTGATGTCGCCCTGAGATGAGATAAGACATCTAGTTATCCTTTTTTGCAACCACTTTGCTGTCAGAAAAGACCACTTTTAATTCGCCGATTTGACAAACACCGGCAAGCACAGCGTCGCGTTCTTTTCCAGACGGGTATTTTGTTTTTGCTTTTGCCGTGTTGCTGATAGTCGGGCATTTTTCAACATCGGGCATTTTTTTTCACATTTTTTTTTCAACATTTTTTCGGGCAACATTCAACATCATTTCAACATCAACATCAACAACATCAACATCATTTCAACATCAACATCTACAAAAAACTCAGTCAAACTAATTATTTTGCTTTTGTGAACGTGAATTATAAATCAAAAAATACCTGATAAAATTATATAAACAATGAATCGACTGCTTTGAGCGTGCTTACAGCGGTACACTAGGAGTTAACTTTCTGAAATCAGTATGGCGAAAGGCATCTAAGGTTCGATTTCTCAAAATTAAGCACTTCAATCGAAAAAATATTTGGTAGGCGTAATAGCGGACACAATCCCTCATAACCGGTACCAAATAGTTTTTCATGAAAAGTTCCTGATTTTGAGAAAACCAACGTTAGATGTCTTTCGCCATACACATTTCTGGCGGTTAACTCTTGCTGGCTATTTTGTGCATATACTATAGCGCCTGGATGTGGCTGCGGCGGGTAGAAAATCAGCCACTGCCAATAATTCATTGCAATCATGGACTACCGTTTAAAGAGTAAGTATTTGATAAATTATTGTTGAAGTTAATTCGTCTTGTTCCGTTTTATTCATTCGAAAAGGGATGGACACACTGAATTGCTCGTCACAAGAATCGTGGAGAAAATTATGTGAGGGCATTCAGCTTCGAGTTGTCTTATCTCATCTCAGATGTCGCCATACACAATTTCCGAACGAACGATTTGAATGCATATTTCGTAGCCACCAATGCACCGGGAAGGTCGGCCTTTAACCCTGTAGAGCGTCGAATGGCACCTCTAAGTCGTGAACTAGCAGGACTCATTATTCCTCATGACGCTTATGGTTCTCAACCAAACACGCAAGGAAAGACTATTGATGTAGAACTTGAGATATTTTTTTAAAAAGCTGCTGAGACTCTAGCAGAAGTGTGGAGTAATGTAATTATCGATGGATTCGTCGTGCTAACGGAATATATTCCACCAGAACAATCAGAACTCCAAAAGTCTGCAATTATCCAAATGGACGAGATGTGGAAGGCAACGGATATACGGACTTCACAATACTGCTTGCAAATTGTCAAATGCTTCGACAAGGCCTGCTGCAATGTTATTCGGAGTAAATATGGAACATATTTTCCTCACAGATTTTTACCGCCACCAATTCCTCTTTCGTACAATCCCTGTGTGGACGTTCTGAAAGACAGATCTGCAAGCGCTACCATCGCACAGTGGTTCGCTCCAGAACAAAGGTTGGCCAAAACTTCAAAATGTCCCTAAAAATAGGTTTTATGTTTGTATTGTGGTTTTTTGATGGTCTTTATCACATACAGACTTAAAGATGGGTGTTAGAGCTCTACTTTGGCAATATATAGCCGTGTTTTTGGCATCCCTGGGGTAGTAAATACTTTCATTTTACTGCTAAATTCGCCTTTTGAAAACAGATCGTTTCGCAACAAAGACTATCTCACTTGCTATAAAATTAGGTAGTACTATTCCATCACTTGATTGTTACTTTACAGAACCGTATTTCGACTTTAACAGTAAGGCCGTCTTCAGTGTCTCTCACTTGACTCAAGTGGTGGAATTAAATGGGATAGTACTAAGCGGTACTAACTCGTTTTATGACAAGTGAAGATATTCCACAAAAAAGCATTAATAATTTTATCAAAAGACGTATTTGCTAAATACTGTGAAGACAAGACAAAACAAATAATTTTATGCTGTGCTAAGACAAAACAAATAATTTTATTCGGAACATCCTCAATTATGGAATATTTTAGACAAAATGTTGTATCTGAATTGAATCAAATAATTTGAATGACAAACGAACAACTTTTATTGCAACTGTATACTTACATTTGTATTCTTTATAATCTTGATTCGAAGCAGGCTTTCTTTTTTGCTCATTTCAAGGTATCTGCACAGACAAACAGACATAACACATTGAACATTCATTCAACAAATTCATCGTCGTCCACACACTAACTACATCTGTTGTTTTCACTTAGTTGGGCAAATCACGCACCAGATGGCAGTAGTGAGTAAACGTCAAACTCAAGCAAATCCGACGCGCGCACCGCGAGTGATTAATTGGCCAACTAATGATTATTTAAATTGACCAGTAAATCAGTGAACGATGAGAATTTCACGAGTGTTATGTCTGTTTGTCTGTGGCATCTGTCTTTTCTATAATTATGAGCACTAGCAGAATAGCTATTTTTACAAATATGAGACAGTTCAGCTTTTCAGTTCAAATCTCAGTACCAACATTCTCTATTGCTCAGTGCAAACATTCTCTATTGCTGCCAAGAAGAGTGTGTTACAGCTCAAACATTTAAATTTGAAACTCTTGATATGTAGAATCACTTTAATGGCAGAGTATTGAACAATGCCAATTTGCTAAAAAATACTAAGAATTTTCATTTCATTTTCTGCTCTAGAAAAGTTTTCAGCATGGTTACGTAATTCGGATTATTGGACATAAACAAAATCCAGACAATAAAATTCATTTGAAAGAAATCTAAAATTCGTAGATTCGCGGATGTCAAGAGAAAGTTTTGGAAGTAAGAAATTTTGTCTGTTGTATCTTCTAGCCGTTTGGGAAGAAAACTACTCAATAATTTCATTTACAGCAATAAAAATAATATTCAAATAAAAGTATACAAATGATTCCGTCATTGAATTATCGCTTTCATTACACATGTTTTAAATGTTATATAATTATATCAAACGTTTCAACTTCATTCAAAAAATTAAAAAAGGGCATTTTTAAGGTTCTTGTGAACAAAAAATGCGCATTTGTAAGGTTTTAGTTAGAAATAGACCAAAAATACCAAATTGAATCACGTAAGTATTCTATAAAATGAGAAAAATATAATTCCAACGGAAACACGAATTTCGATTTTTGAGGTTTTGGCTGCTCTCGAACCATTGTGCATCGGGGAATCAAACATAAAGTTTACTACTCTTTTCCAAAGCCTTGTGCTTTTTGAGAGCAATAAACTGTCTTACGACACGTTTTGCCCGAGCACACAGGACAAATTAGAGCAGCGTACATGCACATATTGCGAACTTTATTTTGCCTCATCAACATTATTGAAGAATTATGTCAAGCACGTTCATGGAACTCAATCGCGGACAAACAAAACGAAACCACGAAAAGTGTTTGCTAAACGAGATAGAGAGGTACTGGTCAACTTTGACAGTGATGAAGAATAGAAAGCGGAATGGTTTCAAGAAGATAATCTTGTACTCGATGATCTTCCTTTCTTGAATCCGGATGATATAGATCTTGGAATCCCGATTGTAAACATGGACCATCATTTTGAAAGTGTATGGGAAAACGAATAGTGTTACAACAAATTCAGCTGGTAGTGTTACGTTTACAGCCGTACGCTTTATTAAACACTATTTTTTATAATTATTTTTTATTATTACACAGAGCATGTACCATATTTGAAACAGACGAACAGATTTTTGGTTACGCGTGTAGATCTAAAGGCCTTGCTTGGAGATTTTTTTGGATGACCAAGAACTTTGGCTTTGAACACACTCTATTCTATGAGTCACACAGAGCATGTACCATATTTGAAACAGGCTCATAGATCTTTGGTTACGCTTATAGATCTCAAGGCCTTATTTCAGGAGATTCTTGGATGAGTTTGAGCATAGATCGGAACACATTCCTGGTTTCATATCACAAAAACCATGTACCATATCACGATCCATACTAGCCTGATCGGCTCGGAAGTTGAGCACTAACTGGAACATAAAATCATGAAATTGTAAACATTTTCGGTTTATGAATTCATAAACATGAATCTTGATTCCAGGAGCATTATTCCGCCCTGAATAACTCCAGTGTCGAACTTTTTTTATACGTTACAATATATTAATATTCATGGTATGTTTCCATAACAAGCAAACACGATGAGTTCATTAAATCATGATTCATTTTCTCATTTCGGGGGACCTACGAAATGAATGTTTGCTAAATTGAGTCAAAACAAGCGCGTGACACTTCAAGCTTCATGTATTCACGAAACAGCGATGGAAATGGTATTCTAATGGTTCCTAGGTCGCGAGATGAACCGGCCTAGGGCCGAAAATTTCGTAAATAAAGATAATTCAATCAATGAAATCAATCCGCACACTAGATCAGATCGCTATTTTCATTGCCAATCAACTCTAGTAGCCATTCAACTCAACTTTCGGTTCCTTTCACTCAAATTCGCCCTTGCGTGAAAGAAGCCAAAAGTAAAAAAAATGTAATGTAAAAAAAATCGGTGAATACTTTGTAGTAGATGATTCCTGGCGTCAATTGTTATAATTATTATAATTGTTGCTCGTGCAGAAATAGGCCGTTGGAAAACAAACGCAAATAAAAAAAAAGTCCAGAACCATAACCTGCATGGATCACACTTGCCAAAATTGCTCTAAACTCACGAAATGTTATCCACAAAATTAACTTCATTGTCCAGCTCATAATAAGCCATCAAAGCGTTGCCCGGATACCCATCAATCTCACCAACCTCGATGATAAACAAAATCTGTTTTCTAAGCATCCGCGTGCCCGAAGGCCAGTCACCGGTGAAATTCCATTCAACAACCTATCGATGAATACGGCACCCATCTGTTTTGGGTGGCTCTTTACTCGTGCGGCAAACCGACCATGAACCACATGGTCCTCTTTTTCCCTCCTAGCCACACTCACACGGTAGATTCCTGTTTCCTTTTGGATGAATAAGCTACGACATCACACAGCCAACCGGTAACCCTTTTCCGTCTAAAACGGTGGCGTTCGAGCATTTTGTTCGATGTCGCACACTTGGGAGAAGCTGATGGTCAAAATTACTGGCGCAGAGCATCTCCAGGAAGTTTTTTCTTCACTTGGAGCACCACTGCAATATTAGCATCACTTCGATGAGTATTTACACAAAAAAAGCAGAAGTATCTGCTGAGTATGAGATGCCTTATCTGGTATGGTTTTTGAGGTGAAACGCGTTAACAACCAATTTTAAAATATCTTTCACTGGCAAAATTTTTACCAACAGTCGACGGGCTTTGAACCCTAAAAACTCAACCATATACCTCATTAATTGTTACAGTTAGTGACCTACAAAATTAGTGTTCTTCCCAGTGTGGGTCGCCCGTTGGTGGCAGTCGCATGGATTGGATAAAAAAAAGTATACGACACGAAAGGGTTGAAGTACGATTGGTGAAGTATTTTTTTTTTTCTCGCGTCTGTTTTATCGCCGGCCAGGACGAAGAAACCCGTAACCGGAGAAGGATATAAAAATCAATAATTCTTTTGTGGTGTTTGTTTTCGCAGACGCGGTTCTATAGTTCTCAGAACGGGAATTTTTGTGTGCCTTAGGTTGTTTGGATTTCATTTGAATTGTTTGAGTTGTTTAGTCTGCCTTTCAATAGTGTTGTGATAGATTTTTTGATTTATTGGGAAATTTAATAATTGAACAGGTTCCTAATTAAGTTTACACTGAATGAACATCACCCCCACTTTACTGTTGAAAACCTGATTTCCGAAAATATTCTATTTAATCCGATCTGATTTGAAACTTGTAACTCAACAGCAACAATTCTATTTCAAAACTAATATGTTCTCCCCGGCAGAGTATGAGTTGAAAGGTAAAAAAAAATCTGCTTTTAACAATTGAGCAACGGAAGCCAACCCTAAGAGGGCTTTGTAGTTGGTTAAAAAAAAGTTATACCTAACTAAATCAGATCACATAATAAGAAGGGTACAAAAGTAGTCCATAAGAAAAAAAAAGTCGACCCTGTGTGAACATAATTTCAGGGTGTCAGTTTTTTTTATTCTTGACTGTAAAAAAGAAATCATCTATTATGATGTAACGATGAAATCGAGCATGTTGAGTTAAAACGTGCCTTTGCCATGCATAAAAAACAAACTTCGAATTACAATAGCGATGTTGCAATTGTGTTTCGTTTCCGGTTTTGATTTCTGACAGATAAAGTTAAAAAAGTTTTTTTCTCCGGTTTTTAATTTGATGAGACGTTTTCTCCCTCGACACATTTACATTTGATACAGTACATTTCGGAAGTTCTCTGCTATAACAACCATATGTTATACTACAAAGATATTAGAGATTTACGCCGATGACGATATTTATGCATTGACGCACGCCACTAATCAATAAACTCTCACGCCGGTTTAAATTTGTAAAAATCTATGTAAATGTCGTATTATTTCCTCTGCCTCTTTTTTTACGGCACTTATTGGGAGGATGTGAAAAGAAAATGACGTAAAAAGAATTTTTACTTACGAAACGAAAGAAACTTTACTTAATTCACCACCCTACCATATACACGAATAAACAGTGCACTCGAGACAGCCAACACCGAATCACGTTCTTTGCAAAACATGGTATCAGAAATGGGATTTTTTTCTTGAAAATTGCGATTAATCTCGAATTTTTCCTAAGAAAACGGACGAAAAGTGTTCGCGGTAATCGCGGTCGCGGACGGTTGGTGTTTGTCGGTCCAAAACTCCGGGAAATATTGTATTTTACGCTCGCTTCGCGGACATAACCTCGAAGTTTGGATGAAGATAAAGAAGAAGCTGTGAATATCTTCAAGCTCCAGTGGAAATACTGACCATGGAATTTACGACGAAGCCGGCGGCACAACAAGTGGCAACATTGATGGCCGTCATCGGAGCGATGCAGTGATGTTGATCGACGAGCTCACTGACTGCAGCCAAAAAAGCGTCGCCGAATTTGATTCTGGATGAGGTACGAAAGCACCTGGTTTCGGATAGAGACACGCGACGCGAGTAGAAAGAGCGGAGTTCAACACGATGTGCCAGCAAAACGGATAAAAATTCGAATATTTTTGAAAAGGATTAAGAGAAAAGTGAAAAAATGTGGCTACACCGCCGATACGCAGGAGGAAGCACTGAAATACCGGATAATTGCCGGTATCGGAAATCATCAGATGCGAAAAGAACTTCTCAAGGCGTGGAGTATTTCGATTGCGGAAATTGTGAAGAAAGTGAATGATCTTCAAGAGATCGAGGAGCTGGCCAAGAAGTACGAAAGGATGGCGCCAAGCAAGGAAGCTTCCGGAGATACGTTCAAAGTGACGGCCACGAAGAAGGTGGATAAGCAGTATCGATACTGTGAAGGAGAACATGTTCGAGAGAAGAAAAAGTGCCCTGCGTTCGGAAAAAAGTGTCTGGAGTGTGGAGGAAAGAACCATTTTCGGATTGTTTGCCGGAAGAAGAATAAAAAAGGAAAGTGATCCAAAAAGCACGTTCGTCAAGTGCAAGATAGCTCAGAGAGTTCCGAAGATTCCGATTCAGAGGAAGAATGCAAGTACGGGGACATTGTGAAAATCGATGACATGGTACATGCTGGCAGAATAATGGTTCAACTCAAAGTGATCGTCGAAGTACATAAAACAACGTCGCTGGAAATCCAAGTGGATACAGAAGCTCAGGTTAATGTTGAAGCGGTTGATTGCGGATCCTCAGCTGAGTCCGACGAAAATCAGACTGCTATTCTGGGAAACGTATCGTACCGAAAGGACAAATCGACTTGCTGATTAAGCTGAAGGATGGGACTAAGATATTGACCCTGCGGGCAGCAGGGACTATGTCCAAGGGCTTGACGATCCCTCCCCAGGCCATCTGCGAGTTGTGGGGCCTGCCTAGGATGTGGTGGGGTTTGACAGTGGGCCCTGTTAAACCTCTATAAAAAGCTGCATGTATCCGCAAGTAGGCCCCACCAAAGCGATCGTGTGCCGCTCAAAGCGCACAAGCCCAATTCCTGGTGTTAGGTGGGACGCTAAACAGCCCTGACACGACGGCCCTCCGACGAGACAGGAGGTTTGCGCAGGCCCAATAAGCCGCCTAGAAAACCAATCATTACGAACAATATAAGAGATAATGCGACTCGATATAATCGGCAAAGACCTAGGCGACGAATACAGGATCACGATTGGAAGCTTGGAACATGGAAATGCAAGTCGCTAGGTTTCGCAGGTTGGGACAGGATGATCTACGATGAATTACATCCCCGCAACTTCGACGTCGTGGCGCTGCAGGAGATTTGCTGGACAGGACAGAAAGTGTGGAAAAGCGGGCATCGAGCGGCTACCTTCTACCAAAGCTATGGCACCACCAACGCGCTGGGACCCGGCTTCATAGTGCTGAGTAAGATGCGGCAACGCGTGATTGGGTGGCAGCCAATCAACGCAAGGATGTGCAAGCTGAGGATTAAAGGCCGTTTCTTCAACTATAGCATCATCAACGTGCACTGCCCACACGAAGGGAGACCCGACGACGAGAAAGAAGCGTTCTACGCACAGCTGGAGCAGACATACGATGGATGCCCACTGCGGGACGTTAAAATCGTCATCGGTAACATGAACGCACAGGTAGGAAGGGAGGAAATGTATAGACCGGTCATCGGACCGGATAGTCTGCACACCGTATCGAATGACAACGGCCAACGATGCATAAACTTCGCAGCCTCCCGCGGAATGGTAGTCTGAAGCACCTTCTTTCCCCGCAAAAATATCCACAAGGCCACATGGAGATCATCTAACCAAGAAACGGAAAACCAAATCGATCACGTTCTATTCGACGGTAAATTCTTCTCCGACATCACGAATGTCCGCACTTACCCCAGTGCGAATATTGAATCCGACCACTACCTCGTTGCAGTATGCCTGCGCTCAAAACTCTCGACGGTGTACAACACGCGTCGAAGTCGGACGCCGCGGCTTAACATTGGGCGGCTACAAGACGGTAGACTAGCCCAAGAATACGCGCAGCAGCTGGAAGTGGCACTTCCAACGGAAGAGCAGCTAGGCGCAGCGTCTCTTGAAGATGGCTCGAGAGATATTCGATCCACCATTTAAAGCACCGCAACCGCTGCACTAGGTACGGTGCTCCCGGATAAGATAAACGACTGGTATGACGGCGAATGTGAGCAGTTAATCGAAGAGAAGAATGCAGCATGGGCGAGATTGCTGCAACACCGCACGAGGGCGAACGAGGCACGATATAAACAGGCGCGGAACAGACAAAACTCGATTTTCCGGAGGAAAAAGCGCCAGCAGGAAGATCGAGACAGTGAAGAAACGGAGCAACTGTACCGCGCTAATAACACACGAAAGTTCTATGAGAAGTTAAACCGTTCACGTAAGGGCCACGTGCCACAGCCTGATATGTGTAAGGACATAAACGGGAACCTTCTTACGAACGAGCGTGAGGTGATCCAAAGGTGGTGGCAGCACTACGAAGAGCACCTGAATGGTGATGTGGCAGACGAAGATGGCGGTATGGTGATGGACCTGGGAGAACACGCGCAGGACATAATTCTACCAGCTCTGGATCTCCAGGAAATCCAAGAGGAGATTGGCCGACTGAAGAACAACAAAGCCCTGGGGTTGACCAACTACCAGAAGAGCTATTTAAACACGGTGGTGAGGCACTGGCCAGAGCGCTGCACTGGGTCATTACCAAGATTTGGGAGGAGGAACTTTTGCCGCAGGAGTAGATGGAAGGAGTCGGGTGTCCCATCTACAAAAAGGGCGATAAGCTGGATTGTAGCAACTACCGCGCAATCACATTGCTGAACGCCGCCTACAAGGTACTCTCCCAAATTTTATGCCGTCGACTAGCACCAACTGCAAGGGAGTTCGTGGGGCAGTACCAGGCGGGTTTTATGGGCAAACGCTCCACCACGGACCAGGTGTTCGCCATTCGCCAAGTACTGCAGAAATGCCGCGAATTCAACGTGCCCACACATCATCTATTCATCGACTTCAAAGCCGCATATGATACAATCGATCGGGACCAGCTATGGCAGCTAATGCACGAACACGGTTTTCCGGATAAACTGACACGATTGATCAAAGCGACGATGGATCGGGTGATGTGCGTAGTTCGAGTTTCAGGGGCATTCTCGAGTCCCTTCGAAACCAGCAGAGGGTTACGGCAAGGTGATGGTCTTTCGTGTTTGCTATTCAACATCGCTTTGGAAGTGGTAATACGAAGAGCAGGGATTAACACGAGTGGTACAATTTTCAATAAGTCCGTCCAGCTATTTGGTTTCGCCGACGACATAGATATTATGGCACGTAACTTTGAGAAGATGGAGGAAGCCTACATCAGACTGAAGAGGGAAGCTAAGCGGATCGGGCTAGTCATCAACACGTCGAAGACGAAGTACATGATAGGCAGAGGTTCAAGAGAAGACAATGTGAGCCACCCACCGCGAGTTTGCATCGGTGGTGACGAAATAGAGGTGGTAGAAGAATTTGTGTACTTGGGCTCACTGGTGACTGCCGAAAATGACACCAGCAGAGAAATTCGGAGACGCATAGTGGCTGGATATCGTACGTACTTTGGACTCCGCAAGACGCTCCGATCGAATAGAGTTCGCCGCCGTACCAAACTGACAATCTACAAAACGCTAATTAGACCGGTAGTCCTCTACGGACACCAGACCTGGACGATGCTCGTGGAGGACCAACGCGCACTTGGAGTTTTCGAAAGGAAAGTGCGGCGTACCATCTATGGTGGGGTGCAGATGGCGGACGGTACGTGGAGGAGGCGAATGAACCACGAATTGCATCAGCTGTTGGGAGAACCATCCATCGTTCACACCGCGAAAATCGGACGACTGCGATGGGCCGGGCACGTAGCCAGAATGTCGGAGAGTAACCCGGTGAAAATGGTTCTCGACAACGATCCGACGGGCACAAGAAGGCGAGGTGCGCAGCGGGCAAGGTGGATCGATCAGGTGGAAGATGACTTGCGGACCCTCCGTAGACTGCGTGGTTGGCGACGTGTAGCCATGGACCGAGCCGAATGGAGAAGACTCTTATATACCGCACAGGCCACTTCGGCCTTAGTCTGAATAAATAATAATAATAATGATATTGACATTTATTGTGGTCAAGAAAACTAGGCCACCGCTCTTGTCATCGTCCGCAGCAATGCAATTAGGCATCATTCAGGTACACGACGTGTTCAGCCTCGATACCCTTCAGCAGGAATGCGACCAGATCCTGAGTAAGTACAGAGATGTGTTCGAAGGGGACGGTAAATTCGATGGAAAATTTAAAATTGAAATCGACGACTCTATTACAGCGGTCCAGCAGAAGCCCCGACGCATTCCCCTCGCATATCTTCCGGAACTGAAGGCCAAAATCAGCGATCTGGAGAAGAAAGGAATAGTGGAACCAGTGAACCGACACATGAACTGGCTGTGTAACTTGGTGCTGGTAAAAAGAGGCAACAAATTGCGCCTGTGTTTGGACCCAGCAGAGTTTAATCAAGCAGTGAAGCGTGCAAACTACCAAATTCCGACTATAGAGGTAATGCTGCCGGTTTTTGCGAAGGCTAGAATCTTTACGGTACTGGACGCCAAAAATGGCTTCTGGCATCTAGAGCTGGAGGACAAAAGCGCAGATTTGGCAGCCTTTTGGACACCCATGGGTGTTTATCGGTGGAAGCGAATGCCGTTCGGTGTATCATGTGCGCCGGAGATATACCAAAAGGCGCAACAGCAGGTGATTTCGGGTCTACGTGGAGTACGTTGCATTGCTGACGACATCATTGTGTTCGGCTGCGGTGACACGATGGAGGAGGCGATGCTGGACCACAACCGGAATCTAGAGGCCGCGATGCAAAGGTTTCGGGAACGTCAATTGAAGCTTAACCGCTCAAATGCAAAGGTGGTGCTATCACTGGTACCGTTTTTTAGTCATGTCTTGACAGACAAAGGGGTGAAGCCAGACACAAGCAAGATTTCGGCAGTGCTAAGCATTCCAGAACCCACGGATAAGAAGCAGCTAATGACGTTTCTTGGACTGATAACGTATTTGGGTCGATTCATGCCGATGTTAGCGGACGTGAGTGCTCCGTTGGAAAGATTGACACTTTCAGTAAAATATATTTAGCTCTTTTAGTGGAATGTATTAAACCGTCTAAGACGAATTAAGTACTGTCCATTTAATTCCACCAGTTAATTTTCGTTATCTTTGCAGATACGTATTTCGACCACAACTGTGTGGTCGTCTTCAGTGTCTCGTACTTGACTCGACTTGATAAACACATCACCAACCAGCTACGCCCTCGACTAAGGAAATTCGGCATCGATCTAGTTTTCTCCAGTAGAAACAACCAACTCAAGTCTCTATTGGGTTCAACGAAGGATAAAGTAGAAATGTTGAATAAGGCAGGTGTTTACAAAATAAGTTGTTCCCAATGTGAAAAAATCTATGTAGGCCAAACAAAAAGATCATTAGATATGTTCAAGGAACATATGGCGGAAGTGAGTAAGGCGAAAAGAGAAAACGATAAGGGATTACATTACGAATTTAGATCTAAGGTAGCAGAGCATTTGTATAAGGAAAATCACCCAATTACGGCATCAAATATTAAAATCTTAAGAAATGTCTCTTCCCCAGGGAAACTCGATGTAGCTGAGAGTTTGGAAATCCACCGACAGGTACAAACAGCGCTGTTGAATAAGGATCAGGGAAATGGCAGCTCTTGGCTCTTCAAGTTTCTACCTAAACAATAAAGTAATTTACTGTATAGGTAAATAAAGTAGACAAATAAGATTAGATTAGGTACCTAGCGTAGTATAAATAGTGTAAGTTGCGATTGTTTTCTTCAAGTCGAGTCAAGTAAAAGACACTGAAGACGACCACACAGTTGTGGTCGAAATACGTATCTGCAAAGATAACGAAAATTAACTGGTGGAATTAAATGGACAGTACTTAATTCGTCTTAGACGGTTTAAGATTGACACGATAAGCCGTCGAATACGTGTGGGACAAAGAAGCTGCGGATGCATTCGAGCAGATTAAGAGATTGGTTACCCAAACACCCATACTGATATACTATGACCCATCGGAACCATTAATTATCCAGTTTGACACTAGTCAACTCGGAGTCGGATGTGTTTTGCTGCAAGAAGGGAGGCCTGTAGCTCATGCGTCAAGAACATTGACCAAAACTGAGCGAAGCTATGCGTTAATCGAACGGGAATGCCTAGCTATCGTATTCGCATGTAAGCAACATGATCAGTATGCGGCTGGACGGAAAGTGTTGGTTGAAACCGACCACAAACCACTTGAGGATATCTTCAGGAAGCTGATCACCGAAGCCCCGCGGTATGACATCGACGTGCGCTACAAGAAAGGAAGCGAAATGTATATTGCCGATTTGCTGTCCAGAACTGCTACCGAACAGCTGAGCGACAATGTTGAGGAAAGTTTGCTGCAGATAAATTAGGTGGATGCTGCGTTTAGTCAAACGGCAAGCACGAATGTAATGGAGCTAATCAACATGTCGGATGAGAGGTTCGAAGAGATGGCTGTTGAAACCAAAAAGCAACCTAATGAGAATCCTAATCGAAGGCTGGCCAGATAGGAAGGAAGAGCTGAGTGATGATTTGCTGCCCTACCGTGCATTCCAGAACGAGCTACCAACGTTCCGAGGAGTGATCTTCAAGGGAGATCGGATTGTGGTACCAAAATTCCTTCGCAAGAAGCTGATAGAGAAATTACATTTCGCTCATCTGGGTGTCAACTACACGCTGCGTGCGGCCAGAGAATCATTTTTCTGGCCGGGAATGGCGGATCAAGTCAGTAACTACGTGCGGAACTGCGTGGTATGTATGGAATTCAGCGCCAGTCAATGTAAGCCTCCGATGTCAACACACCAGATACCGGAGTATCCTTTCCAGAGAGTAAATATTGATTTGGGTGAGATCAAGCAGGAAGGGAAGAAAACGGTCATGATGGTTACGGCAGATAGCTACTCTGACTTTGTTGAAGTAGATTTCCTCAGCGATACGAAGACAAGGACCATCGTCAATACTTGCAAGTGTACGCGCGACATGGCACACCGCAAGTTGTTGTCACTGACAGCGGTCCCCAGTTCGACAATGAAGAATGGACGAAGTTTGCAAAGGATTGGAGCTTCAAGCACGTGACGTCGTCCCCAAACCACGCTGAAGGGAACGGTAAAGCAGAATCGGCGGTGAAATCCATAAAGCAGTTCTTCAAGAAGTGCAAGAAAAGTGGAGTTTTTTTTGACAGGCGTTGCAGCAGCATAGGAATACACCAAATGCAGTCGGTACAAGTCCAAACCAGCTTTTTTGTTCACTGTACGAACGACGCGATTATAACAAGACCAACATCACCAGCAGCAAGGCTGACGAAGCGGCATCTTCAGTAGCGGTGTCAACAGTAGAATCCAGAAGACAGCAGAGCGTCGACCAACAACCAGAAGTACCATCCACGGCCGGGGCTCGACCGAGAAGGGAGATTAAAAAGCCAATTAAATTTTCTGATTACATTGTTTAACTTCAGTTGATATTTCCTATGTAACTACTTTTATCAAATATGTAATATCTTTTGGAAAAGGGCGGATGTTGTATTTGGACCACCCTATTAGTTTAAGTTTTCATGAACCACCCTACCATATACACGAATAACCAGTACACTCAAGACAGCCAACACCGAATCACGTTCTTTGCAAAACACATTGATTTTTGGACAATTTTAAATGCGGTACAAAATGATAGCAATCCAAAGACCCAAATAGGATATGTTATTATCACATGTACTAGGGCATCCAAGTGTTTCTTGGAGTTTAGACCTTCAGGCTTTCACGCATAAACTAACATCTATAGGTATTTTTTATATGGTACATGTGGTATGAGTTGAATGCATGTTCCATTCCAGGCCATCCGTGAATTTCAAGAAGTGGAGAACAAGCCTTATGGTCAATACGCGTAAAGAAAGATCTATTTGATCCTTTCGGAAATGCAACATGCTCTTGGTCATCCAAGAATTCCTAGAATTGGAGTACAGGCCTTATGGAGTACAGGTCAATATGCATAACGATCTACTTGCTCCATTTAGAAATACTCTTAGTGATCATTTGAACCAAATTGTATATGAATTGATTACGTAACAAAAAATCAGAATGAATGATCAAAAAAAGGCTAATAGCTCTCAAGGAGCCCAAAGCCTATACAGTCAAACCTCCATGAGTCGACATCGATTAATGGAAATATCGAGATGTGGAATGGAAAATCATTTAAAAGCTGTTTGAAGGGACCTTCATAGTAGTCCAGAAAATAATTTTTAATATGGCTTAATTTTCTCCCATGAGCCGATATCAAGTCATAGAACATCGACTAATGGAGGTTTGACTGTACTTCAGGTAGTTCTTGGTTGAACTGGGATGCAACAATAGTTGAAGGCGTATCCATTTTTTTCAATGGAACACAAGGGCATCTACCATTTTGACGTAAACTACGTCTAAGGGGAAGACTCAGATACAGGGTGTAAAACCGAAATTTCCAAATTCGAGACCGTCACGAAATTAGGATAGATTTCAAACGCTAATAGCGTCTTTATCTTTCGATGGATTTTCGACATTTGCTTATCAATCGATTCGGAAACTCTCCAGCAATTTGCCAATTCTATTGATACTATTGATTATCAACGTTAAACTATTGAAAATGTTGTTTCTTTCCCAACCGGGTGAAAAAATCATTTCCGTTCATAAATCCCCAACACGGACATCAAATTGCAGTAAGGTACGGGCCTTTTGATCCACTGCTTCGTTTTCCCTGTGTATAAAAAGCCCCGTGTTTCGCGTGCGCGCGTCATTTTCATTCTGGATGTCACGGCAAGCGGACCAGGGCGTCTAGAAGCGGTCCCAGTGACAACGGCTGTCTCGGTGGTGTGGTGCGGATGAAAAATTTTCTGTCGGTGGTGGTGGCGGTCGTGGAAGCAGCAGCATATCATTTTCATCAGTGTCCCATCTTCGGCGGACCTGGCAATCGACGGCGTTCGTTGAGACGAATCATCGGATGGCGGTCGCGCAGCCCAGTGGCTGCTGATAAGGCACATAAGTGGCAATTAATCGGTTCTTTTCAGGACCATCATTATATTTGGGAGGAAGGTTAAGTTGAAATAATTTTCCTAAAGTGCAACCGTTAGGAACTGGAAAATTCTTCGGTGAAACTTTCTAGCGTAATTCGGAGTTGTATGATTTTAGTGATTGAGAATGTTGATATTAGACGAACTTTCTTCATAGAACAAAGCATATTTGTTTGGCATCGGTAGCGGAATCATAGCATTAGTGCCGGTCCGAGCATAAGATGTCATCGGAAGTTTGCTACAGCAATTTATTCACTAACGTGGCGTTTGTAACGATTTGGATGTTGTCGGCACAACATGAAATTTTACCGCGAGACTAATTTTGTATTTTTCCTGTTGATTGAAAAAGAAATCGGTTCCGAGATGAAGTTTATTCAAAGCGCAACGCTAACGTCGGTAGTTGAATCCCAAGCAAGTATCGGAAGGAGACCATGCAAACAATTGATTCGCATTATGACTGAAAAAAATTGTATGGCGTCAGTATTGATGTTTGCTACAGATTTTTTGACGTAAACTTCGTCTAAGGGGAAGACTCAGA
Organism: Armigeres subalbatus; assembly: GCF_024139115.2. NCBI lineage: Eukaryota > Metazoa > Arthropoda > Insecta > Diptera > Culicidae > Armigeres > Armigeres subalbatus. Next base: position 74,060,536 of record NC_085140.1, read on the forward strand.
TACAGGGTTTAAAACGGAAATTCCCAAATTCGAGACTGTCACAAAAATTAGGATAGATTTCAAACACTAATAGCGTCTTTATCTTATTTTCGACATTTGTTTATCAATCGATTCGGAAACCCTTCAGCAATTTGCCAATTCTATTGATACTATTGATTATCATTAATGCTTAATTTTTTTCTACAACAAATATGACTTTGAAAAAGTATCACCGGCGCGTGCTTACTCGCAATCTACATGCTGATACATTTACAGTTACATCAAAAAACTGAAAACCGAAATACGCCACTCCAAAATTAAGAGGTGACAATGTTAGAAAGAGACAGAAGATAGGAAAAATCTGGGACGGGACTTGCAAAGAGGAAAAAATGTAACTTCATCTGCTTCCAGGCAATCGCTGTCACGAACTGTCAGGTGCAACCAGCACCTTTTTGTGTGAAAGTATTGGTATCCCTCATAAAGTATTTCGTGTGATTTTGTTTTACGAGTACTTTTTCACTTTGAAAAGTATTCTAAAATAGCCGGACAGCTCAATATTGAGCAATTATGAATATGTGTTTTATTCCCGATATAGAAATCATTACGAAAACAAGTTTACAAATCCGCAAATTGCAAACAATTTTATTGTGCTCAGAAGGGTCCACTCGGGGCTTAGGTGAAACAGTCAAGGAAACAGTTGAGAACCGTTGATCAACTGTGATAAAAAGAAGAACAAGTGTCAAAACAAGGAAAAAGAAGCAGCGTCTTTGCTTGTCCCGTCCCAGGGAAAAATAACACGGTGTGTAGTGCCTCCCTGAGTCACCGAGCCAGTTTCATTGATGGTACCCGATCGTTAGTACTTCATATCAAATATCATATCATATCATAGAATCATATATCAAAGAATATTGTGGCCAAATTTCATAAAATTTGGTCAACAAAAACCCCCCTGACAATAATAGAACAAAACCTGCCAAAGCCGTCATTCCCCCTACTTCATACAAGAAAATTTAAACTGAGCGCTGCTAATGTTAATGACGACGACCGCGCGACCCACACCATCGCCGGGAATAAAATTTCCCGTAGGAGCTCCGCCGATGCCGAAGGTGGTACCACGGTCTGCTCTCCGCGACATCTCGAACGAAATGACTCGCGCGCGCGGTAGAGCTGCTTTCTTGTAATCAATTAAGTTGAACATGTAGCCACGCCCCTTTGGGGGGTGTGTGACGATTACACAATATTTGCAGTCATACCGGACAACAAAGAGGCGGGACTAATGAGCCATCTTTATTGATTATAAGAAAACTGCTCTCCCGCACGCGCGTGGCCCATTCCAGTTCGAGACAGCAGCACGTACGGACGTGTTTTTTGTTCGCGCATTTTGACGTTAACTACGTCTAAGGGGAAGCCTCGGATACAGGGTGCAAAATGAAAATTTCCAAATTGGGGACCATCACGAAATCATGTAAGATTTCAAACGGTAATGGCGACTTTATCTTTCGACGGATTTTCGAGATTTTATTATTACTAGATTCGGAAACTTTCCACCAATTTGCTAATTGTATTAAAACTATTTATTATCAACGGCAAACTATTGAAAATGTTATTTCTTTCCAAACCGTGTGCAAAATTCAAAAATAATCAATCCCGTTCATAAATCCCCAACACGGACATCAGATTGCAGTAAGGTACGGGCCTTTTGATCCACTGCTTCGTTTTTCCTGTGTATAAAAAGCCTCGTGTTTCGCGTGCGCGCGTCATTTTAATTCTGGATTTCATGGAAAGCGGACCAAGGCGTCCAGAAGCGGTCCTAGCGACAACGGCTGTGGTGGTAGGGATGAAAATTTTTCGTTCGATAGTGGAGGCGGTCGTGGCAACAGCAGTACATCTTTACATCCGTGTTACAAGCAGCATTTTTGGATCTGGCAATTAACGGCGTGCGTAGAGCCGAATCATCAGATGGCTGTCGCGCAGTCCAGTAGTAGTTGTTGGTGAGGCACATAATTGGGAATGAATCGGATCTTTTCAGAACCACCATTATGTTTGGGAGGAAGGTTAAGTTGAAATAATTTGTCTATAGTGCAAACGCTAGGAACTAGAAAAATTTTCAGTGAAATATTCTAGCGTGATTCTGAGCTCAGTTATATGTTGTTTGTCTAGCACTTAACTACTCTTCTTGCTGTGGATTTAATTTTGGACAATGGCTCAGTGATTGATAAGTGATTGAGAAAGTTGATATAAGACGAACTTTTTTCATATAACAAAGCATAATTATTTGGTATCTGTAGCGGAATCATAGCATTACTGCCGGTCCGAGCGCGCATCAGAAGGAGAAGCTGCAAATATGTATTCGCATGGATGGAAATAAAACCTTAAACAAGTAGCAGGCTACCTACTAGAATTATAATCTTGATGGGAAATTTCACTTGACTGTTACTGCTATTCACGCGAATAATTATCGGCAGCGTCTTTTCATAACGCGCGCTTGTCGATTACTTCGATTAATCGATTATTTGTTGTGATAATCGATTAGTTTTTAATTCGATTACTTCCCAACGATTAATCGATTCAATAATCGACAAGAATCGAGAGTAATCGATTAATCGGGATTTTACGACAACTATTAGATTTCGATTACTTCAATTAATCGATTCATCGTTATGATAATCGATTAATTTTGATTCGATTACTACTCAATGATGAATCGATTCAATAATCGTCAAGAATCGAGAGTAATCGATTAGTTACTAATCGATTAATCGAGATTTTACGACATCTCTAAACATCGGCGGAGTTGCTGAGCAAATTTTATTCCAAATACATATGGGATATTGGAAAAATCGGTTCTTCTCAGGGCTTCCATTCTATACAAAGGAAGATTGAGGCGAGGCGAACCGCTTGGACACCCCAAAAAGTTGCCTGGCGTACGTAGCAGAATCACGAGCGCGCGTCGAAGGGAGATGCTACAAATATGTATTCGCATGGATGGCTTCAGTGGCAGTCAAGTTTAATTCTTTCAAGATTCTTATTTGGTTTTGTTATTCCAGCCTATGGCGTGGGTCGTGTGGTCGTTAGTGATTCGAAATATGCATTATTGGGAATTAATCGATTCTTCTCATGGACACCATTTTAAACATAGGAAGATTAAGGCGAGACGAATTTGTTCAAATAACGACGTCGTAGCAGAATTACGTTGCCGTTCGTAGCAGAATAACGAGCGCGTATTGTAGAGAGTTGCTGCAAATATGTATTCTTGCACTGGCACTAGATTCTTCATTTCACCAAACTGTTTTACGTAGTTTACGTCGGGCGGTCGTATCTTGTACACAACCCTTATGATTTTTTTTTTAAGTTTTTGGAAACTTCTGGTTATACGTGTAGAACTTAAGTCATGTGCTTGAGGGAATTCTTGGATGACCCTTTGAATCAAAATGTTAAAAGAGAAAACTGTTTTTTTTTGCTATGCGTGTAGACCGTAAGATCCATACTTCAGGGAATTCTTGTATGACCTTGAACGAAATGGTTATTGAAGGCGGCTCCAGGCGTACGGATTAAAAAGAGCATGAATCTTTAAAAAAAACAGATCTTTAGTATCGCGTGTAGATCCGAGACCTATATTCCAGTGATTCTTGGAGCACCTCTTGGGGAATAGCTGAGCTAGGCCTATTTAATTTGGAGTAATAGATCAGAAAGAGCATGAACTATTTTCAAAAAGAGATAACAAACTTTTCTTTACGTGAATGGATTTCAAGGCCAATACTCCAGGGAATTTATCGAATTTGATTTTATGTATCAAATAGTTAAGACGCCACTCAAAATATATAAATCATCTAGTAACGCATGTAGACCTTAAGGCCTATACTCTAGAGAATTCCTAGATGAACTGGAAATGAATAGCTATTGGAGGCGTATCCATTTTGATTGAATAGATAAAATAGAGCATGAACCATTTTCAGAAAGAGATAGCAGCCCTTTGACTACGCGCGTAGACCTTAGCGCTTATACTCCAACAAATTCTTGGATGACCTGAAACAGAGCAGTTGTTGGAAGTGTATCCTATTTGGTTGCATAGATCCTGTAGACCTTAAAGCCTATACTCCAGAAAATTTATGGATGACCTGGAACAAAACAAAAAGGGCCTGGACCATTTTCCAAAAGAGAGAATAACATTTTAGTTATGCGTGTAGACCTCAAGTCCTATACTCCAGAGAATTCTTGGATGAACTGGAAAGCAACATCTATTATAGACGTATCCAATTTGGTTCGCTAGATCGACTAGGGCATGAGACATTTTTAAAATGGGATAGCAGCCCTTTGGTCAAGCGTATAGACGTCAAGACCTATACTCCAGAGAATTCCTGGATGACCTGAAACAGATCAGTTATTAAAGGCGAATCCAATTTAGTTTCCTTGATCAAACAGGAAATGAACCATTAAAAATAAGATATCAACCTTTTAGTTACGCGTGTGGACTTCGAAGCCTATACTCCAGGAAATTCTTGGATGAACTGGAAAGGAACAGCTATTGTAAACGTATCCATTTTGGCTAACTAGGCCGAATAGGACATGAACCATTGTTGAAAAGCGTTAACCGCGCCCTTTGGTTACACGTGCAGACCTTAAGACCTCCAGGGTATTCTTGGATTTTTTTTTTGTTCGTCCATTTCATTGAACTTTTGTAGTATACCCGTGTAATTTGTTTAGTGCATGTCTTTCTGCTCCATTTCTATATTTCTATAAGAGATGCAGCCTCGAACCGTGCATTGTGGCATCAAATCGTTGAGTCAGTGTTATCTGTTTAGATGTAAGCTAAATAAATGAAATAAATCAATCCGGGGAAATTAAATGCAATTCCAAAAGAACTTTCCATAGAACTTTTCAAAAGAATGAAACTTTTTTTACGGGGCTTGTTCGTACATCACTTGTTTAAGTTACTTTTTAACGACAAGCGACTTAAAATGAATTTTAAGTATTATTGGTTTCTAAGCCTATAGGAACCCACACCCAGAAGCCTGTAGAACTAACATAGGTTGTAGATCTTCATCCAAAAGTCTCAGAAATCTTTCGTTTCATAATCTCAAGAAACCCTTCTGCTCGTTCAGTCGCGTATTATTTCTACTCTGGGTAATATTACAACTTTATGTATCCGTGACATTCACGTAATAAAATTTAAACTCAAACGAACTCAACTAGTAGTGGTAATGCTTTTCCCGCATTTGGCGAAGAGACAAAACGTTTCGGTTCGAGCCGCCATTTACCTTATAAGTATTAAACGCAAAAGCCGATCATTATCAAAATCATCAGCCCCCAATCGACCGTAACTTGTTGCAAAAAAAAAACGGTTCATGACTACTATGAGAAGTTGTTTAATATTTTTCTTTTTTTTCTTTTTTCAGACCCTGCTAAAGAAGCTTGAGCTCTTAAACCATTCTGAACAACACCATTAAGGCTTAAAAGGCTTCGATTGTAAAACGCTTCAAAGTTATGCTGCCAATTTAATTCAAAACCTACGACTTTTTAGTTTTGCACGAAATTAAAGACCAAATCAGCAAGTCCAGGTCTTGCAAAAAAAAACAAGAGTTCGATGGGCACTCGATTTTACAAGTCATGCGCAATCATTCAGGACCTTCTTGAGAGCTTCTTCTATGCTTGAGCTTTAACCACAAAAAATCTTATCAGATGACGATTCCACAACGCAAAAAGTGGAAACAGAGTACCGTATTGATCCCAATCCCATGACTCATATTCACAGCATGGGCGTTTTTAGACTTAGTTAGTTTTCAGAATGAAGGATCACTTTTACAAGATAGATCTTATGCAATGAATGACATGAGCTATGCCAGAAATTGCTACAAAACGGTAGTCCACTAGTCTCTAAAGAACCTTCTAATACGGTTTTGATGTGGGAAACCTGATTTTTTTTGGAGTAAAGATGAATGGAAAAGTTTTGGATTTTTCATGCCCTTCCCGGCCGAAAAAAGGAAAATCGATTAACAAGTGCTCACGGCCGCTAGCCTGAAGCACCCGGGCTCAATCGAAAGCGACACGGCCGGCAGCAGCCGAAAGAAAAGGGTTGATTTTTTAATTTCGATTCCCCCGCCTGTTCTGGTCGGTGCATCTTGAAGATGAATTAGCGCAATTCTTCAGAACATTTTTTTTTTTCTCTTCCTCTCTTTTAGTTGGTGTGACGTTTGATGTGTCCTATGCAAATACATTCCACAAAGGACATCATTTCTCATCTGCAGACTGACAGGCAGAAAGAATTGCCTCATTTGGACGGATGAGTAGTAAAAGAAGTGAAAGGGTTCATTGTTGGTCGATGACACGGCACACGGACATCAGAAACTGTGCGCCAGAGGAAATTCGATCTGGAGTTTTTTCCCCCTTTTGGACACACGGTTTTACCTCCGACGCATCGCTGGAAATCAGTGAGAAGTGCTTGAGTACTTTCACTTCCATTTTTTTTTCGTCTAGTGGGGAATGATTCAGTTTCTTTCTCAGAAAGGATTGCTCAGGACAGCTAACCATCATCAGAGACGGCTTGTGTACAAAACGAGCTCGGATTGAATGGATCCGATTTCATGGCGAGGCTTTTTGATTGCTGGTCCAATGGCAGGATATGATTAATTAATGGTCTGGCTCATATCGTATGACTATCCAAGAGTACATTTTTATGTTTTACCGAGCCCGTTTACTCTGATTATCGGAACGATAATATTACGGTTAAAGGGTTGGAAAACATAGAATTATTTATTGCCATAACTAGAACTGTTTATATTTGAATTCACAATCTTTATGCTAAGATAAGCTGAGCTTTAAAAAAATGTCAATTTTCAGAGATACCATCCATTCCAGCAATTCAAGAGCTCGAGTATATATAAGGAAAGACTTGCGTCTAACAGTCCTGAAAATCCATCAGCATTATATGAATCAACCAGCCCTGTCTTCCTATGACCGCGGATATGCTAACGGCAAGGTTGGCGGCATTCTGTTGATACTTTTTTATGATTCGGAAGATACGATTTGAGACAATGAGGGTTCTCCCTGGCGCTTTGGAATGTCTTCGAAATCCCCTCTCCGTAGCCGGACGCACCCTTACAGTGTTAATGGACCCTAGGGATGAACAAGGAGATTTGATGGTACTACACCTCCAAGGAGTCGACGAGAAATTCTTCTAATCGTCCCTCTACATAATAAGGATATCCGTCAACTACTTCCTAGCTGGAAGTATTAACTCGATCTTTTGTCGAAAGCGAAGGTAGAAAGTACGCGTCAAAGGTAAGGAATCAAAACTATTTCGAGAAGCTGCAAAAAATCAAGAAGCCAGAAGACGGTTCTGAAGTCCAACTCATGAAATCGATGTCCACTGAATTAAATTCGAATGCAGTTGCACTTACCCAGGAAGCCAGAAGAATCCTTCAACGGGAGAAAAGGGCAGAAGGGTCCTACCCCAAAGTCACGCAAAAGAACTTAGTCCCCGCCAGTACTGGTAGTTTTCGTGATCGTCATGTGAAAATGAAAACAGTTGCATTTTCATTTTCAAGAGACCAAATGAAAATGTAGCGGACTCCTGGTCACCTGTCACATTACAAGCAGTCATGATGGGAATGTTGCTGAAATCACAAACAACTGATATCTAAATTTCCAAATAGTTTTTATAGATCTGAGCAAAAAACGATGACTAATCGATAAAATGATTATATTAGTCCTGATTTTCGAGTTAGAAGTAACATTATCGTAGAAGAAGAAACAGCTTGTTTACGATAGTTTGATGCGCTTTCATGAAAGAAAAATCTGTGAAAATTTAGCAGAATTTCTTTCATTGTTCCTGTTTTCTATGAAAGCGGGAGAGAGCAAAATGTGAATATCGAATGACCTCTCTTAATGAAAATGAAAATCTCAGTATTGCTCCCCACAAGTCTTTCGACTCAGTCGACATCCGTAGCAGACGATATTTTTGCTCTGCCACAAGAGATGAGACCGATGTGCTCGGAACTAGAACCCCTCTCTCCAGCTCGAAGTCCATAACCTAAGTGTTGAGACTATCTTATACTTAGGGGCTTGCGCTCAAGCCTCAAGGTGGATCAACAACTCCAGTCAATAGCTCAGTAACGCGAGACCCCTAAACTGTGGAATTACTTTATTGTAATTTTGTGTAAAACAACTATGGCAGTTTATTTGGAGCTAGTTAGGGGTCGTTCACTAATTACGTAAGCATTTTTCCTTTTTTTCAGAGCCCCTCTCCCCCATGTAAGGTTTTTTGTTTACATGAAGAGTAAGAAAATGACAAACCCTCCCTCCCCCATATGTGCTTACGACCCCTTAGCAGGAATCTAATTTATTGGACTATTGCACTTGGAAATCCCTGTTGGGTGGATTTCTGGTTTTGTTGTTCGATACGTACCGGTGGTGTCATTGGACGACGTTGACGAGCGCTCGTAGCAGCAATGGGGTAGGTGGTCAACGGCGCCTTGGTAGGAAGATGGCGGGCAGGTTGCCTTGAATGGTCGAAATGCCACTCGCAAGGACGCTATCGATGAAACTTCAGCTTGCCCTTCGTTGACGCAATCGACGGACCTCGGACGAAACCCTATTGGCCACGCTGAGAAGGGTTCTCTCCGGCGGAACAGAATAAAGAGTAAGGCCAAAATTTTTGTAAGTAATGATAATCAAAGAACAAAGAATAACATAAGAAAGATCATACTGAATGACGGATCCAGAGGTGGGCACCACTCGTCGCAAGCACGCTGTAGTTCCCAAAGGCAGCGTTCTTGCGCCAAGTGATGCTTTATCAAATAACAATAACTGACGCAGCCAGTGGTCATACTGCACTGCTATGAATGGGGCCCTCCTTAGCCGTGTGGTAAGACGCGCGGCTACAAAGCAAGACCATGCTGAGGGTGGCTGGGTTCGATTCCCGGTGCCGGTCTAGACAATTTTCGGATTGGAAATTGTCTCGACTTCCCTGGGCGTAAAAGTATCATCGTGCTAGCATCATGATGTACGAATGCAAAAATGGTAACCTGGCTTAGAAACCTCGCAGTTAATAACTGTGGAAGTGCTTAACGAACACTAGGCGGCTGCTCTGTCCCAGTGTGGGGACAGCTGCGAGGCGGCTCTGTCCCAGTGTGGGGATGTAATGCCAATAAGAAGAAGAAGAAGATGAATGCAAAAAGCATAAAAACGAAAAAATACACTTTGCTGTGCATATTTAATGCATTTACAGACAATAACTCTCGTCGATAGCAAATCCTTCCGCACGCGATGGCATATGAGCAAGTCAAACCACCTTCCTTTTGCCAGTGGAGATATATCAGCTTCCACACTGATATTCTTCCTCCCCTTCATACGGGAGCTTGGCAGAAGGAAGGTCGTGCGATATGTGCCATCACAAATATTGCCTCCGCTCGCTTTCAAATCGACTTCTATAAAAACATTCTTCATGCCTGCCGTATCCTAACGGAACTATCAATTCTATACTTTCGCCTCTAATGCTATCATGAACATGTACGTCCAAGTTTGGAAGATGATATTAGCATTTCCATATCAATGATTGACATAGTTTTGGCCACGCTTTTACTCTGCGTACTCCTATGTGAGACTGCGGTGGGCCGGGCACGTAGCCAGAATGTCGGACAGTAGCCCGGGCGAAAGAAGGCAAGGTGCGCAACAGGCAAGGTGGATCGATCAGGTGGAAGATGACTTGCGGACCCTCCGTAGACTTCGTGGCTGGCTACGTGTAGCCATGGACCGCGCCGAATGGAGAAGACTCTTATATACCTATGAAATGAAATCCAAGAGTAGCAACCCTTAATTTTTTTATTAGGAATTCGAGTCTGCAGAGATTATTTTATATTTACATTGTGATTGTGAATATCTACCTCCCCAGCGGAACGCTCACCGCCATCACACATAAGGTGTGTGACAGCATTAGTGATACTCCTTCTTCTTTTCTTATCTTTCGAGATTTGAACGTCCACCACCCGACCTGAAGAAGTTTCGCTTAACTTTTCAAAAGGACCTAAGTAACATTTTTTTCATGAATTAATTTGAGTACTGCAATCAAAAGCTTTCATGTTGTTCTGTTGATTACGCTATTCAAATTAATGCTTGATAAAAATGTTACTTAGGTCCTTTTGAAAAGTTAAGCGAGAAGTACAATGTCAGACTTCGTGGTGTTACCCCCCTTCAGGCTTTTGAAGAGGCAGAAGTAGTTCCACTCAACAATGGTTAACCCATCTTTTTAACAGCGCACTATGGTCCAGGAAACAGATTTACGCGGAAAGATGAATTTTTCGCCAAAACTATATTTTTTAGAAAAAAAACTGTTGTTCTACATAATTGTTCGAAATAGTAAGGTCATCATTATGGTGCAACCAAAAAATAGGGTAGCCCATCATATAAAAAAATGAATTTTTTTTTATTTCTCGGAATATTGACATGTTATGTTCTACAAAGTTGTAGCGCAGCTTATTTCAATTTTGCCAAAAAACTTTTTCTGTAGCTCTTAAGTTGGCTGATTTAGAGCAATTTTACTTAATTGGATTAGGGTGTACCTCAAAAAAAAACAGTGTTTTTATCTACTTTTTGCCTTTCTCGTATACTAAGTATACGTAAAGGCTATAATTTCACTCCAAAACCAAACTTTTGATAGAAGGCTCGGAGACCCATAGTGTTATATACCAATCGACTCAGCTCGACGAATTGAGGTGATGTCTGTTTGTGTGTATGTATGTATGTGTGTGTGTGTGTATGTGTGTATGTGTACAAATTTTGTAGACACACTTTTTGGAACTTAGCATTACCCGATTTACTCGCAACAAGTTGCATTCGACGGGGAATGCGGTCCCATTGTTTGCTATTGAAAATTGGCCTGATCGGACATTGCATTTCGGACTTATTGAAAAATCATTGTTTTTTCCCAAGGGTCCCCCCTTGGAAAAAAAATTTTAAAACCGAAAAATTTTTTTTTTTTCTAGAATGGTGGGAATGCATAGTAATTAATGCAAAAGTATGCAAAATGATAGAAAAAATGCAATCTATCCCCCTAAAGTGCTTTTTTGACCTTTCCTATGTGATTTTTTCAGAACATTTTACGATGCACGAGAAAGGCATCATCGCCGCTAGGTGGATTAATCTGGGTTTTTTGTTTTAGATTTCTCGAAAAAGTAGTTTTCAGGTGACTTTTAGAGCTAAAAACTCAAAGGTGCAGCCCAATCGGGTTGTACGCAAAGGTGACGTAGGACTTCGTAGCTATACGAAATGGAGAGTATTTTTCGTCATAATTTGTGTAAATTTATTAGCATTGTGCAAACTGCTCGGAGGTCAACCGAATCAAGAAACTGAAAGTAGCTCCCAGTTGGATGAACCAGTCGTGGAAAAGGAACGACTCATCGGCCACTGAAGCCACTCGTCTATCTTTCAGTGGATATCATCAGAATCCTAGAAGACATTATGCTCAAAAATGTCCGGAATATAGGAAAAATAAGCAGAATAGGAGGTGGCGCGAAACCAAACACAAAAATATTAATTTGCACCGTCGACTTCCGCCCGCGATGGAAGCGTACATGCATCGTTTTCTATAGCGCTGGTGGCAAAGTGAGCGGGACTTAAAGAATAAATAACAAACAGTCCTTTTCAGGACTTAAACTTTTTATCCAAGAAGAGGTTTTGACCGTTGGGAAAATTGTTTATCCAGACAAACAGACTGTTCGGCTGTTTAAACGACAATGACGATTTTGGAAAGATTTATTGTTTTTAATAATGCGCCACGACTAAGGCAGCTAAACGACATTTTTCACTAAGGTGGCGTCTTCATCGATTTGGCCGTCGTCGACGGAAAGTGAAATTTTCTGGGAAGATTCTTTGGTTTTGTTTCGTTAGTCATTAGAAATGATCGATTTTTTCCGGGTTACCATCGTTTGGCGACGACAGAAAGTTGCCCTTTGGTAGCACAACCACAAGCGCGCGTCGGAGGGAGATGATGCAATGAGTTTATTTAAATGGATGGCGTCAGTAGCAGTCAAATGGAATTTCCTCACAAGATTTTGGTTTGTTGTTGAAGTTGAATGACGACCACCAACGCAGACTTCCACCTTCCACCATCAATTTGATGATTTTTCTTGAAATGCTACCAGAGCGCCTTCGTGCTGCTGTGTTCGCTCCGCTGCGTCCGCTCTGCGTAAAATCTTGTTCAACCGCTCTCAGCGAAATCCCGTTCAAAATGGCTCGCGCGCGCTGGAAAGCAGCTTTCTTGTATTCAATAAATTAAGCCCGTTAGCTCCGCTCCTTTGTGATCTGATATAGGTGTAGATATAATGTGCACTCATAACGATTAACGAAGGGGCAGGGCTAATGGAATTTCTTCATATAAGAAAGATATAATAAAGCTGCTTTTCGGCGCGCGCGAGCCATTTCGATCGGGATTCCGCAGACAACGGACCGTTCGGAGGATGTCAAATTCTAAGAATCCTATGAAATTTTCTCGCAAGATTTGGTTATGAGATGTTTTTTTATCTAATATGCTAATATTTATATTGAGGAATGACAACAGAAATTTGACTGAAGACGAAGTTTCTTCATATTACAAAACATTATCTTTCGGCATCTGTATGTCCGAGTGACGTTCACCGATGGGTGGTTGTTGTAGATAGTTTCCACTGAGGTGGCGTCTTCATTGATTTTATACAAAAGCCATCATTTTATACAAAAGAAGGTTGATCCGACTATCCGAAATAAACTTTCTTCAAAGTGCAAAACTCAATCGTAAATAGCGAATTTGATAGCGCGTCGGAGGGAGATGATGCAGTAAATTTGAATGGATGGAATCACTAACAGCAACCAAGCTACCACGCCAAACCCGATGCCACCGAAACAGTCCATTTTTGCAATTAACTCGTTCTTTTCATAAAATGTTGGTCATGAGAAGAACCAATTTTTCTTTTCCCAATGCTCCTTTCCAACTAGCTGACACCACAATTTGTAATAAATTTTCAGCATCGGCACTGGCGGTGCAGGATCGCCACAGTGCTATTTTTATGGTAAACCCTTTCTTCATATGAAATGCTGGTTCGTTGAGGTTGAATGATCTGCAGCAACACATCGAACACCACCACCAATGCGATGGATTTCCTTTGAAAATGTTATTAGCGCCTCCGTGATGCTGTGTCCGCTACGCAGCAATCGCTTTGATGCGTCTGCTCTGCGTGAAACCTTGTTCAAACTGAGGTTAGATCCAAACCCGCAAGTGATTGATTTGTGATGTCTGTGCTAGTGATGCATGTACGTGATTGGTTGGTTGACCTATTTCTAAACTTTTTATCAATTATCGATAATAAATAGTTAAAATCAGTATTTTCAAATAAATACGAAGAAGCGTTGACTCATTCTTGATAGAATGGCCCAAAAAAATTGAAAATCTATAGAGAAACGTCTTAGATATTAAAGTTTAAAGTCTATCATATTTTCGTGACGGTCCCCGATTTTCGCAATCGTAAAGTGTACCCCAATATAGAAAACACAGACGTATTCCTACGTCAATACGACTGGAAGATTTGGTGTTTTATTGTGTGGCTTTCTCAGTCTAATTTAGTCAAAACGATTCGTTTTGTTTTGCCCGACGTTTCGGCCTGTATTTTTGGCCTTTTTCAAGGGTGAAACAGTTTACCGTTTTTCGTTATTAAGTTTGCCTCCCTATGTGAAAAACGGCAAACTTAATAACGAAAAACGGTGGACTGTTTCACCCTTGAAAAATACAGGCCGAAACGTCGGGCAAAACAAAACGAATCGTTTTGACTAAATTAGACTGAGAAAGCCACACAATAAAACATTCATCTTTCCGCGTAAATCTGTATCCTGGACCATAGTGCAGCGGTTTGACCACTGCCATCGACGTGATCCCCATCAGCCGGCTCCTCCTCCCCGTGTTAATGTGAGAGGTTGCTTCCGTCCTCTATGGAGGCAATCATTTTGAAATTCCCCCTACCACTTGGTGTTCGTGTTTTATGGAGCCGTCTTGGAGTCATTTGACAGCAGTGTTGGAGCACACCACCGCTTACACGTCCCGACTTCTTCAAGATCTTCCTCGACACCCACGCCATTGCGATTCCTTAGAACGGTATCTCTTTCCGCTACAGCGCTGATTACCTGCGCTACCTCCTCTGTATCAAACGTCGTCGAGAAGTTATTATTATTATCTTTATTAGTGAGATTTTCGGCCCTGGGCCGGTTCACCTCGCCCGTCGAGAAGTTAGTTAACCACCATAGGCGTCGTAAACAGCTGACGGAAGATTTGGTTTCCGTCTGCACACTTTCAACTCAGGGTATGTGGCCAGCTCGTACTTCGTACTTCTGCGGATTAAGAGACGCACTTATTCGACGTACGTACGAGAACTCCGCCTCGATAGCCTCCCCAAGAATATCTACATCTGCGTCTAACAGACGTCATTCTGCTTATGGTCGTCGGAGACACTTTGGCGCGAGCGCGTATCCAAACACAGGCAACGGTCGGCTCCACCATGTCAGCCGAAAAAAAGTATCCTCGGACATGTGTGCAACGGGCGGCACGGTCTATCCGGCCTTAGTATCAAGATCAATTAGCAGCCAATCCTAAACCGGAAACTCGGCAAGGTTCTCGGAGAATTCACCGACCGAAGCATGTCGTTCCACGCTCAATTCGAAACGGTCAAATCCAGCTGCAGATTGTGGAAAAATGTAAACCTTATTATTGAAAGTAGATTGTTGTACGAAATGGAGTTGACTAATGCATCATGTCGGGAAGTTGTCAGCACACTCTTCCCAGTCTTACTTCTTCCCTTTACTTACGGATTTCATTCCTCCACATGAGGTTGCCTGTACCGAAGCAGATGTGCTTCCATTTTGCCATCGCGTGCAACAGGCTATTTGCCGAAAAACCTCCACAACATCCAGAAACATGCAGCTCTTGATAAGAAAATTATTTTGAGCTTTTTAGTGGAATGTCTTCACTTGTCATAAGACGAGTTTATACAATCCCATTGAATTCCATCAATTAATTGTATCTTGACAGATACGTATTTCGACCTCAACAGTAAGGCCGTCTTCAGTGTCTCGTACTTGACTCGACTTGGTACGTCAGTACGAGACACTGAAGACGGCCTTACTGTTGAGGTCGAAATACGTATCTGTCAAGATACAATTAAGTGGTGGAATTTCAATGGGATTGTATTAACTCGTCTTATGACAAATGCAGCTCTTTTTATTGCCGCCACCACTCTCTCTGACAAACCGGTCTCAGTGCTGACTCATTCCGCCAGTGCAATCGCGTCGACCCGAAAAATGAGGTGTTGAAAAATCCATGGATCCCGGCCATCCTGTGGGTTACTAGGAAACGTCACAGAGGACATTTTGGTTGAAGTAATTCTCCAAACACCCTGGAACACTATGCCCAGTCTCCAGGGCCAGCAAGTCGTCTTCTATCTCCAAACCGGCCACACCCAATTTTCACATAAAACCAGTGCTAGCTTAAAACTTAAAATCTCATGATCTCAATCCAGAATTGAAACGCACCCAACTCAGCACCTGAAAACTCGTGGCTGAGTTGATTCATCGTAGGTTTCGTTTAGTCATTTGCTAGAAACAGTGAACTGAATTGACGTTAGTCGCTTAACCGGAAAACCTTGTTTACTTATTAATTGAAACTTTTCTCTGCTATCTCGTTCACCCTGTGGAAAAATTTACCCATTTTTTAGACGAGTAAATCCACTTTTTCTCACGAATTAGTAAATTTTCCAGCA